>NC_061824.1:26259067-26274067 GCF_019202785.1 Penaeus chinensis
CCTCCACCTCCTCGTCCTCCACCTCCTCGTCCTCCACCTCCTCGTCCTCCACCTCCTCGTCCTCCATCTCCTCCTCCTCCTCCTCCTCCTCCTCCTCCTCCTCCTCCTCCTCCTCCTCTTCCTCCTCCTCCTCTCCTCTCCTCTCTATCTCTCCCTCTCCCTCTCCCTCTCCCTCTCCCTCTCCCTCCTAATTTTCTAAATTTTCTACCTGCTCTCCATCTCTTCCTTGTATTCCTGTACTTTTCATCACCCTCACTTTTTCATCCTTAGTAAGGGAAAATACCTTGTTCTCCACCTCCTTGTCCTCCACCTCCTTGTCCTCCACCTCCTTGTCCTCCACCTCCTTGTCCTCCACCTCCTTGTCCTCCACCTCCTCTCCTCCTCCTCCTCCTCCTCCTCCTCCTCCTCCTCCTCCTCCTCCTCCTCCTCCTCCCCTCCTCCTCCTCCTCCTCCTCCTCCTCCTCCTCCTCCTCCTCCTCCTCCTCCCCCTCCTCCTCTCCTCCTCCTCCTCTCCTCCTCCTCCTTGTCCTCTTCCTCCTCTCCTCCTCCTCCTTGTCCTCCTCCTCCTCCTCTCCTCCTCCTTGTCCTCCTCCTCCTCCTCTCCTCCTCCTCCTCTCCTCCTCTCCTCCTCCTTGTCCTCCTCTTCCTCCTCTCCTCCTCCTTGTCCTCCTCCTTGTCCTCATCCTTGTCCTCCTCTTCCTCCTCCTCTTCCTCCTCTTCCTCTCCTCCTCTCCTCCTCTCCTCCTCCTCCTCTCCTCCTCCTCCTCCTCTCCTCCTCTCCTCCTCTCCTCCTCTCCTCCTCCTCCTCTCCTCCTTGTCCTCCTCCTCTTCCTCCTCCTCCTCCTCCTCTCCTCCTTGTCCTCCTCCTCTTCCTCCTCCTCCTCCTCCTCTTCCTCTTCCTCCTCTTCCTTCTCCTCCTCCTCCTCTTCCTCCTCTTCCTCCTCTTCCTCCTCCTCCTCTTCCTCCTCTTCCTCCTCCTCTTCCTCTTCCTCCTTCTCCTCTCCTCTCCTCTCTATCTCTCCCTCTCCTTCTCCCTCTCCCTCTCCCTCTCCCTCTCCCTCTCCCTCCTAATTTTCTTAATTTTCTACCTGCTCTCCATCTCTTCCTTGTATTCCTGTACTTTTCATCACCCTCACTTTTTCATCCTTAGTAAGGGAAAATGCCTTGTTCTCAATATTTAGAATAAACAAATATTTGCTTGTCCTCCATATTGGTGCAGCCCATTCTGGAGGTGGATCGGGAGGCAGCTCGGCGGGAGCGTCGTGAGGCCAAGGAGCGTGCGCGTGAGGAAGCTCGGCAAGAAAGGCAGGAAGAGCGGCAGAGTCGCTCGCAGAAGGAGCGAGGAGAGGGGGCGGACGGTGGCAGTGAGCGGTCAGCTAGGGCGGAGCGGAAAGAGAGGAGCGACCGGTCGGACAGGGCAGACCGCCATGAAAGTAGGAGTAAAGGCCGCGAAAAGGTAAAGGTGGGTTGGTTGCAGGACTGGGGAATTTGGCCCGATTCCTTGGTTTCATTTTTCGTTTTTCTCCTTTGGTTTCTCAATAACTTGATTTCTTGAGTAAGTATTATTGTATGTTCCTTGTTCTTTTATTGGTCATTAATTTTGTTTTTGTTTTGTTCATTTTATCATATGCTCATTTTCTTGATTTGATTAATTGTAAAAAATAAATCTGAATGTGTATATGTTCATTATGTTAAACATGTAGTAATTATATTTATATAACAATGTATTAGATTTTGTATGAAATACATTGTATATTAGATGTTATTATGAATTATCTATTTTATGTATTATTTGGAAAGGGTTAACTTGTATTTTATATTGTATGTTATTTTGTGTACATGAGCATATGTATTATTGAGATATTTATTTATTTATTTTTTATGTTTACATATATATATAATAACTATATATATTATAACTCATTTGATTTCTCGTGGCCTTTATTTGTTCTGTGACAACAGTTTTATGTCTTATTTTCTTCATGTGATATTTGATGATTACTGAATTATAATTGCTTGTTAACCCATTGGATCTGGATACTTCACTGCCATCGCATGGCCCCAAGTACGAGCATTAGGTTTACTTGATCAGCCACTCTGATGGGTGCACGGCTTCTAAGCTGGGTACACACAAACCCTCGTATGTGGTGACAAGACCTCCCCTGTGCAGTGTTATTTTCTCTTTTTCTGCATAAGCATCTCTCTTGGTAGTCTGTAACTCAGTGGAAGATTATTAATGATTTTTTTTTTCATATTTGATTTTCTGTAATATAACCTGCACTGCTGGTCATGGCAACCAGGAACAGGATAATGAGCATAGAAAAGGTGTCCTCCCTGGAGCCAGCTCTGTTTCAGTCACAGCTCATGGATAGTACATGCCACACTTGTTTATTGATAGAAATAATGCAAAAGCCCCTTACTAAATGCCAAATGAGTATACTCACCCTCCATGAGCTCTGTGCACTCATTGTGAGTCATTCCCGTCACCTTGGCCTTCAGCCAAAATGCTCACAATGTCAAGTTTGTGTTAACTGTCCCTAGCCTACAGCCAAATTTTTCCACGACAGCATGTTCACATTATCATGGCACCCACCCCTCAAGCCAAATTTTTTAACAGCATGATCGTCATGTCATCCAGATCATAGGGGTTAATATTTGGCATTTTGGTAAGAAGTGTAACCCGTATACTTACAACTCTGTTTCAGAGCAAAGAGCGAGCAGCCTCGGCCATTGCTGACAATAGTGAAGCTGCACGGAAGATCAAGGACAGCTTCAGGTCCAGGATGGCAACCTTCATTGTTTCAGTGCTGAATCCATATAGAAGAGGTGACTGTAAGGAAGGCAAAATCACCTGCACTGAAGATTTCAAGTACCTGGCTCGAAAGGTAGATGTCACATTTATAATCATTGATGAATTAAAAAAAAAAAAAATCATTGTTAATAGAAGTGTCAAGTGCAAAGTTGCACCCATATTCCACTAATGTTATCATTCTTTTTTCTTTGAACAGCTGACCCACTTTGTAATGGTGAAGGAACTGAAGCAGCTACAGAGCATAGACCTGCTAGAGTGCAGTGAGAGTGTAAAACATAAAACCAAGGACTTTGTGCGAAAGTACATGAGCAAGTATGGTGCAACCTTCAAGAGGGATCCAAATGACACCAAAGAATATTAAACTTCTGTCAAAAGGGGAAGAGTCAAAGACGCTCCAATTGATGAAAGAGTGAATGTTTTTTGTGGATGCTTTTTTTCCAGTGATGAACAGTGGTGAAGAACTTGCAATGATTCAACAAGTGACACTGATCAGGGAGAGCGTCCAAACTGAGTATAAAGCTGTTTTGCTAGCCCTTATGAAAAAATTTTTCTCTTGTCTCTGTGTATCACCTCACAAATTTATGGCTGGCAATCTTCACATTCGATAGACTAAAATACTACAGATAACAGTGATGCAAAAAAAAGAAAAAAAAAAAAAAAAAAAAAGATTGATAAAAAATTCACTGCATCCAAAACTGGCTACGATCTTTTGATTCATGATTAGAAGTGCACTATTTTGTTATTAAAGTCATAGTGTGTTATTTGTAGTGCGTTTTGACTGATGCTGTATGGTTACTTGTCTTTTTTTATAGTACACAGTATTTATATTTTTTCTTGGAGTATTTATAAAAAAATAGCAAAGGCAAGTTCATTCTATACATCAAATGTAATGAGTAAATTAGGAATGCCAGTAATGAAGGTCTTGTTTTCTTTTTACTGTTGTAATTATTTTTTTAGAATCCTTGTCTTTATTATTTATATTTGTATATTAGTATTATTAATGTTATCATTACTATTGCATACTATTGATATTATGTGTATGACATTATTTTCATGTGATTTATCTTGTTTTTTAATACTGTATAATATCTTTATCTATTCTACCTTTTTGTTGTTTATTTATTGTGTACTTCATCATTAATATTATTTTCTATCATCTTCAACCACCACTGCATTATACACAGTAAGGAAATTCAATATGAATGACATTATAATTTTCCATCAGCACAGTAAAAAGGTGGTTGCTGTTGCAATGACTAATGACTCAGGCACTTTTGTGAAGGCCGAAGAACTAATTACACAGACAGAAGGAAAGTTTTTAGACACTCTTGGCATATTTCACCAGTTTTTAAAGTGTAAGATTGCTTTCTTAAATATCTTTGAATGTGATTTAAGGTTTAATATCATTTTTTTTTTTTCCTTTTTTTTTTCTTTTCTTTTTTTTAGGGCTGGAGGGGTGAATGATAAGAAAGATACAGAAAAAAAGGATAGGTATTTACAAAACACTCAAACACTGCCGCTGATGCATGTGGGGTTAATTTCCATTTCTCTGAGATCACCACCATTCTAGTGAAAACCTTTAGTTAGTTTAACATTTTACAGGAAACTTTCTTTTGGGAGTTTTATGACTTTTTATGAGGAAGAATCATAGAACAGACATAGGCTGGAAGTCATGTTGATTGTTGGATTTTCTTTGCTTTTTTTCTCTCACTTTTTTCCATTTTAGTATCATTTATGCAGGGTATGAGGCTTTTGTCTAAGCCGAAGACGTAGGTTTTATCCAGCATTTTGTATATTAACTCTGCCCACCCTTTAAATTAAATTATATATAATACCTCATGTACATAAGCTGCTGTACAGGCTAATTAATAGTTGATATGAAATCGCATTCAGCTGTATTTTCAAGGCATTGATGTTTTAATTTTTTACTCCATTATATTTGATGTTGAAATTTTGTACCAAGTCCTAAGTACATATTGTTATGTTTTCAACTAATGGTTTAGTTTTGTTTATATGTGTCTAATGTATTCTGAGGAATACATTTGCCCTTGTGATGAAATTAGTATGTAGGACATTCTAGACAGATGTAGGACTGAATGTACAAAGAACCAGACACTGGAATGGAAAAGATTATGCTGTATACCATTGTTTTCTTTACCTTTTTGCACTTGGGTAATTTTGACAAAGTGGATCTTTTTATATGGTACATTTGTGAGTGTGACTTTGTGTGTTTAAGTATGCTGGGATATATGTTTGTGAGTGTTAAGAAGTGAGAATATGTTTGTTTGTATTTTCCTTTATATCTGAGCAAATTCTTAATATAGACAACTTGACCTTACTTCTTCCCCCATTCCTTGTATTTGTGGTAAAAATGTTTTTTATTTGCAATACTATTATCATTATTATTGCAATGTTGTTACCTAGAGGAATAGTAATGAAAATAATTTCCTCTCCCCCAAAAAAAAAAAAAAAAAAAGTTAATCATGTGAGATCTCCAATTGACTCATAGGAAACTAAGCAAATGTTGAGCCTTCTGTGTGTAGACAGATTCAACCAGCTTTAATTGTGGACATGGCATGTATACATACCTTTAGGGAGCAAATAAGTTTATTGACTGGAGGTTGAGAGTTATTTCCACTTCATCCCATATCCTCTCCAGTTCCTTGCTTTTTGTTGTGGGGGGCTTAGGAGACGGTGACTTAGGCCCAATGTAGGGGATCACCCTACAAATTTTGCATGGTCTTTTCTTCTCTTCCTTCCCTTTTCCTTTTCCTCTTCCGTCCACTTTTCTTAACCCCTTGGTGACAGGTGTAGAAAACTAAAAAAAAAACTACGCTCTGGCGATCAATGGCAACGCGCCGACTTTGAGCGCGGGAGTTTGGTACATCAAGCCGAATCAGCGCCTCGGAGCACTTTGGCATGCTACTGCGGCGTACAGCCACACGCTTAGGATAATGGCTCTTTTGCACTGTTCCTCTTCCTTCCTCTGAAGCACAGATACCCTCCCTCCATTTGATCTAATCACCCTCCAGTGCCTCCTTTCCCTTTAACTAATCCTCTGTCTTACTCCATTAGCCTCATTGCCCTTAATAATGGTATAACATCTTCATTATTGGCCTTGGTAAGCCTGGAGTATGTTGGGGAGAGAAACAGTCCACCCCTCAGGGTCCCCTTGAGGGGTAAGGCTAGGCAAATAAACGGGAATACCGTGCCCATGGCTCCCTCAGGCCATTCAGGACTGGCACAAAGTCAACCTTTCATCCTTATAGCATGGCTCACACACCTTAGGAAGTGGATGGTGGTAGAGTTGGGGTAGGGACAGAAACGAAAAGCAGGAGGGGAAAAAAAGACCCTGTAAAATTAGTTGAGTTAAGGGCTGAGTCCCAGGGCAGGGGAGTTCCCCAGCATTGGGTCCCAGTCTCCAACTCCTAAGCCCCCCATAACAACAACGGCCAAGGGATTGGGGGGGACCTGTGGTCAAGCAAAACAACCAGATAGGACTGTCTGCCTGGTAGCTCAACTAGTTGCTGCCTGGTATGAATGGATGACCTTTGGCAAACCCTGGCAGCCAGTTTTTCTTTCTTACCACAAAACACAGCTGGAAAATGTCTGTTCCTCTGCCATTTTTATCTTTTTTTGCACACTAGCAAATAATTTAAACTGTTAATAATTTATTTATTGAAAAAATTCTGCCATGTCTTTAATGGTGTATAAAAATAAAGTGGGGCTTGGGGTGAAGCCTCCAGTTACGGGAGTTTTTTCAGTTCAGTAAAGCAATGTTTGTGGATTTCCAGAATGGTTAATGGTCAAAACAAACAAATGTGCTAGCCATCAAAGTATCATGACAAAGTAATGTGGTGAAAAGGGTAAAAATAAGTTAATGATAAGGACAAGTGGGAATGAAGGGTATAAAAAGAAGGAAAAGGAAAGGGGGAGAAAAGACACTGCAAAATTAGTTGAAGCGTGGGCTGAGGTCCACGGCAGGGGTGATGCCCTACATAGGGCCTTAGTCCCCACCTAAGCACCCAATGACACCACAAGCAAAGGATTGGGAGGGAATTAATAATAATGGACAATAAAATAAAAATATCTTCTATTAAGTTTACTTTGGCAGTTTTTATGCATTATTAAAATACATTGTAACAATAAAAGCAAATTAATGAATACTGATGAAAATGGAAAATATATTGACAGTAGTCTTATGGTAAAACCTGGTGTATCACCTCTGACCTTTCATTAAAATAATTCAATTCTAATATCATTGCACAACCATTGATAACAATAAAATATCAATTACCACCATGTAAGAATTAGGATTCCCAGGGAAATTTGCAAGCAGAATAGGCATCTTTTTAATTACTAACTGAATTAATTTTAAACATCCTTGATGCATTTGTGTGTTCTCACAACTTTATTTAAAAATAGAGAGCATATAATTTCAGTCAAGATAACTAGGTACAACCAACAACTAATTATTAAAGACTATCTTGAACACATTTGGTATAACTGTTAATCCTGTGGTAATTTCTGATACCACATGACAATGGTATAAGGCTGTATTTTGTGGACTCAGGTAATACTGAATGTAAAATGGAAGAGTTTGACATACAAAAAAATTACTATAGCTCAATGTTTACATAACAAAAAGTTCTTTAAATCTGTACATGAATGATGCCGATACATTTTAAAAATAACAAGATTAAGAAAATTTTACATTAATAACAAATTATAGACCATATAAAAAGAAGTTCCAGAATGGAATCTCCTTGCATCACTAACATCTTTTACAAAAGGCACTTAAATTTGTTTTTTTTCCAAGATGTAAAAGGCACTAAAAGTTCTAGTAAATGCAACTTTCCAAAGGTTTTGATGATTTCATGAATTCATTATTTATTTAGGATGAAAGCACCATTTAAGCACAACATATATCAATAATAAATTTAGCAAGTTAAGAAACATTACTCGTTAATCACATCACTTTAGCATTCCTTGAATACTTCTAGAACTGCTTTACATGACTGGGATATAAACCAGACCTGGACTGTATATTCAATTAGTAAAAACAAACCTAATAATAGAGAAGAATCTAGAACATTTGCATGAACTATTCTATTGTTGAAAGAATGTCACCATTTATCATTATTTTAAGTTTGAAACATATCAATGCCTTTTTATATAAACATGTGAATAAAACCAATTTCTGAACGGATTGCCCCAAGAAATTGTTTTAACTCAAGGTATCTGAGAATCTGTCAATCTTCCTGTAACGTAATCCTGTGGATTACGAAGTATTTCATATCAGGCACTATTTTGTTCAAACTAAATTTAGATTTTGGTAAACAACATCTAAACGTTGTATTCTTATAGTTGCTTGATACATCTTTATTTTTAGTTATTCAATAATGAAACTGAATGATCAAAGTATATTACTCTACTTTTCATGAATGACATACTTGAAATCATTTAGAAGGTATCTATTAACAGAAGAGAGAAAGTGTTCCCTAAAATGGCAGGTTAGGCATTCCAGAAATCAAAACAGTACAATGTACACTTTGATTGCATATTTTAAAAAAATTAAATAAAAATGTTAAAGCTAAATGTATTAAGGCATTATAAAGCTCTGGAACATAAATGAAGATCCATTTCAGAAAGTAAAGTCTCCAAGGTACTGCAGGATGAGCACTATTTGTGCATGGAAACCTTATGCTACATCCCTCTTTCTTGAAATTTTCCTGTTCTTGGCTTCAAAATTCTTTGGGGGTGGCTGGCTTCCAGATGAAATGTGTCGCTGGTACACACTGTAAAGGTAATGTAGATATATTTAAATATATGGGAAGGGCAGACATTAAAGAAGCTCAATATCAGACCCCTTTTTACCCAATGCTGCCGGGGAAAATGAACAAAAAAACGGGGAAAATGTTGTGCCCATTTTTATATTTTGTTGTGAAATGTCTGCCCATAGATGGCTCAGCTAGTGCTTAGCCACAAAGGAGTCAATTAGGAGATCTTGAGACCTTACCTGATGTGTTATTTTTGTTATAAACATTATAATTATTATAATGTTTTTTAATATTAGTAACAGCAAAATAAGATAACATAAAATATTTTGTAAATCAAAGAAAAGGGTGAACGAGCGAGACGGGCAGTACTCCTAACTGGCTCATTGGTGACTTAGTACAAGTATAGCCATCTATGTGAAAAACAATCAAACAAGTACTAACAGTGGGCATAGCACATGTCTACCCGTCGTACCCGGTGGCAAGGGGTTAAAAGAAATAGGTTTACTATAGGCACAATAAACTATACAAAAATAAATTTCTAAAATTAAAACAGAAATCTCAGTGGAGAAAATACTTCACATAATCCATTAGCTATTAAGGATGAACTGAATTTATCTTGCATAATGTTCCATGATAAGTTGCATATGAACACTTACAACTTGTATGATTCATTGCGCAGCATATCCATCACATGGGAAGGTCCAAGGAGAAGTTGATCAGCAATCATTGGCACCCAGGGATTACCTTCCAGACGCAAACATGATCTTGTGCCCAACAGATCCAGTTGACCTGGATATGATAATTCTTTGTTTTAAAATGATGAATGGTTACTCTCACTACACAACTTGACTCAACTACTAAAATTATTCCTGTTTACATCCTGTGGTTCAATATATGCTCTACTACATATGTGACTGACATATTATTTCTTTTAATATTTTCCATAATAGGAATTATAGAAGGGTTCTTACCAACTTCCGGAGGAAGAACCTCCAAGCGATTTCCCTGAAGGTGCAACTCTCTTAGGCGTGTCAGCTCACCAATTTCCCTGGGGACCACTATCAAGTCATTGTCTCGCAGGGAAAGCTGTAGGGAATAATTGAGACTGAGCTGAAACAAGCTTACCTTCTACATGCACTCTAATGTTGCAACACAATTGGATTGTTAAATAGAAAGGTATAAAAGTTTTAATCTCCAATAAAGTGCAAAAGACATTAAAATCTAAAAATATCAAGAAATATGGTATAATAAAACTTACAATTTGCAAGTTCTTCAAATTCTTGATTTCAGGAGAAATGTACTCAAAATCATTATCGCCCATGTACAGTGCCCTCAATGACTCTGGTATGAAGAAAAGAGTATATAATTAGTAGCTGCACCTGTATATACTATTAATATTAATAATTCCTCTGTCAACATTTCCAATAACATGACTTGGTACAATCTGCATGTGAAATTTACATGCCAAAATAACCTCCCATCTAAACCAATAAGTAAGCATTGACCTAATGGCATTAGGCAGGAACTGGGAGTCCCAATAATTTTCCCTCTCCATCATTCTGACTGGACTCTATGTATTCCTCTTTGAGAAGAACTATGAAAGTCCTTCCAGTCTTTAACTTACCAAGCATAAAGAAATTGCCTGGCAGTGAATCTCCCTCTGAGATATTATTGTAGGTGATGTCCAGGACCTCCAGGACAGGGAAGGAGCCAAATCCCCTTGGCAACTCGTCTAATCGGTTCATTCTGGGAGGTGGGAAAATTTTTGAAAAAAATTAATAAGTAAATATAATCAATGTACATAATCTAAGGAAGCATACCTATCACAGGAAGATTACCATTTGTTTTGATAATGTGTGCTGCCTTCACATGATATATATATATATATATATATATATATATATATATATATATATAATCAGTTAATTATATCAATAAGTTTATCTATTTATTAACACAAACAAAATCTAAAGAAATTCTGCCACTTATAAACAAGTACATGGTGTTGGAAAACAACATCTAAACACAAAATATGAAAATCTTTTCCTGAATCCACTCAATTGTAACACGTAGGCTTACCCAACATTAAGGATGCGGAGTTTGTTGAGGGAAGAGATGGATGTTGGCAGTTCCTCAATGATGTTGTTGAAGAGATTCAAGATTTCAAGGTTGATTAGATTAGCGATGGCTGCAGGAACTTTGGTCAGGCGATTGTGTGTTAGTGTCAATCTAGTAATGTGCTCCAGAGACACTGTAAAAGTAATAAATAAAAAATAAGTTAAAATGTCAAAACTGTATTTTTTGATACTCATAAATTAGAACTGTCATTTCCCCAGAAACCACTGTCTCATGTATGGATAGCTCAAGCACACACATCTGTATAAAATGCAATACATGCACTATATGTGTATGCTCAGCTATTTTTGTCTATACATTGCCTACATATGCTAGTCAATAAAGTAAATGTTTTCACTTGCCTCTGAAATTATATGTACAGGCAAGTATACAAGAGTATTGTAAACACTCTTATACATAAAATGAGACCATATGAATTACAGACCTATACATAAAAAAGGCCGAACATGTTTTATCAGTAAAGAGAGATATTTAACCAGCTGGATCTGTGTACTTTGCAGCATGTGTGTAGACTAAAATCTGAAGATTAGGCTTCCTTAAGTGGTGACTCTCTTAGGACCTTTCATCCTCTTTGCAAAACTACTGCCCCCCCTCCCCTTTTCAGTTTTGCCATATTCTTAATTCTATATTTGTCATTTGTTATGGTTATCAATATGATAACAGACTTTTTTCATCGAGCAGACTCCATATTAGCCCTCCTGGTAGTTTACACTCTATACTGCTCATAATGTTGGGGAGGAATAGGCTTCTGCACATGGACAGTGTTTTATCCTTGGAAACACTCTTGACAAGACAATATCTTTTTTCCATGAAGATACATTGCTGACATCTGCCTCTTGGCTAATTTTTTTCATTGCAAGATGTCAATGTCACCCACACCCAATGGGTTAAGTAGATCATTTAATTTACATAATTTGAAAAATGCTCATTAATCACTTGCCCCTGGGGAAAATGCTATGCTCTCTCTCTCTCTCTCTCTCTCTCTCTCTCTCTCTCTCTCTCTCTCTCTCTCTCTCTCTCTCTCTCTCTCTCTCTCTCTCTCTCTCTCTCTTTTTTTTTTTTTAATGTCTCAGCACACAGATGGCTCTGCTAGTGCTTAGCCACAAAGGAGTCAATTAGTAAACCTTGTGGCCTTGCCTAATTTCATCTTTCCTTGAATTGGCAGGAAAAACATTTTTTTTTAATTAATGCTATGAATATCAATGGTGTTATTTTTATTATAGACATTATAATTACTATAATGTTATAAACATTAGTAACAGCAAAATAAAATAACAAAATATTTTCATAAATCAAGGAAAAGGGTAAACGGGTGAGACAGGCAGTTCTCACAATTAGCTCATAGGTGACTTATTACAACTGTAGCCATCTATGCATAAAAACAATTAATAAAGTAAACTCACAGTGGGCATAGCATATATGTACAGGTCATGCCTGTCAGCAATGGGTTAAAATCACTTATCTGCATATAACTCAAGAATACCTTTGAATTTTTCTGTAAAATTTTACATACTCTAAAGAGATTCACTATCTTGACTATCAAGTTATCATCACATTGATGTTGAGAGTACACAGTGTGTTCACTGTGTTATTGTTTATTCATTTTTTCCTACATAAAGATGGCTTCAGAAGTGACTAGTTACCAGAGTCAGCTACTTGGCTTACCTGGCCTAACCTGAGAGAGAGAGAGAGAGAGAGAGAGAGAGAGAGAGAGAGAGAGAGAGAGAGAAGAGAAGAGAAGAGAAGAGAAGAGAAGAGAAGAGAAGAGAAGAGAAGAGAAGAGAAGAGAAGAGAAGAGAAGAGAAGAGAAGAGAAGAGAAGAGAAGAGAAGAGAGGAGAGGAGAGGGGAGGAGAGGGGAGGAGAGGGGAGGAGAGGGGAGGAGAGGGGAGGAGAGGGGAGGAGAGGGGAGGAGAGGAGAGGAGAGGAGAGGAGAGGAGAGGAGAGAGAGAGAGAGAGAGAGAGAGAGAGAGAGAGAGAGAGAGAGAGAGAGAGAGAGAGAGAGAGAGAGAGAGAGAGAGAGGGAGAGAGAGAGAGAGAGAGAGAGAGAGAGAGAGACTCAGATATGGGGTAAACAGGTGGGATTGGGTAGGCTTTGGTGATTAGGTACTTCTAAAGCCAAATTAAACAAAATCACATTGAACAGTGCATGTACACAGCAATCTGCTAAACCTAACTAGCACTTGCTATGGTAGTAGGAATCAATACTGATGGAAAATATTAGATTACTAGCAATGGAGTATATGATATAATCTTTTCTTGTGTAAAATAACTAATACTCAATTTTCTTCTTTTTGTATCAGTACTAAGTACTTTAATACATACCTACATATAGCATTGGGGCTTTTGTAGTTGGCAACTATTATAACTAGAGTATTTGGATGTATCATTCAAAATACTATGAGTAAAAGTCATCATGTCTCTAGTAACAGGTTTGCAAATGTTTCATTGACAAGGATGCTTGTGAAGGTTTTGATATTGTGCAGGTATGTTTGAAGAAAACACACTAAACTAAAGGTGAGTAGAGCACTAGACATTCTTGCACAGCAGGCAGCAGGGTGAGAGATTGGTCTCAACAGATTTGGGACGAGGGGTGGTGGACTGAGGAGCATTGGACTCTGCGAATGTCAAAAATGTGACTGTGAGGAGTAGACAGATTTACTTATATCCAACAGTAAAGGGTTACTGAAATCATCCCTCTTCTACTCCTGCAACAAAATCTACAGTTCTCCTTAGACTGTCTTTTTGGAAAGCCAAAGGAGCAGCAAGTTAATGGAGAACCAAGACATGCCAGAGGGCATGGAATTGTGACAATCACTTTATAATTAACTAATATGGTGAAGTGTGCTTCATGGCATTATAGCATTAAGGTTAACAATCATCCTCTATATTCTCACGGGATAGAATCTGAGCCGGTTTCAGTTAAAACAAAACTGCATCAGTTGACTGCTTATCAATGAAGGATAAAGGTCAAAAGAGCTTTTTATATTTCATAAATCTGTCAATTACTTTTTCAATTGTGAAAGTCTGATTAGCATGCACTAAAACTGTACCCAATCTGTTATGTGTTTCTCAACTTTTATATTAAGAATATACTATAAAACTATGTCTTCAAGGAATATAGTACGAACTTTAGCTAAATAAAGTTTGTAAAGATTTGTGAATTATTTAATTTATTTTCTTTCTCTGCCTGAATATATGTAGTTTGAAAAATATCAAATGGAATAGCTGATGTTGGGGAAGTATTGGAATTTTGCGGGTGTAAAAAGGCTGGGAACCATTGCTCTATCTCGGCAAAAGCCATGCATTAGAGGTCTGCTGGTCTTTGTTGGAGCACCTAAGGCACAAAGATTGAGGTGATTTCTTAATATGAAGCCAAAAGTAGTTCAGATTGTGGGTCTTCTACTAGAGATCAGATATTGTTTGTTGATTTTGACAAAACATAGCCAATGTAATTACAAGAAAAAAGGGTATAGTTTCAGTTTCACACAGCCATCTGGCTAGAAGGATGAATATGAGAAACATTTCATCTATAGCATTTCCTTTGTTAATAAATAAGTTGCACAGTATGTAATAATTTGGTATCCATTTACATAATGATAACACTAAGATTGGAAAAATCTAATGACACTGTCAAAAAGAAAATCTACAGTACACTACTCAGCAGTTGGGTGCAGGTTTGAGGGTAAAGCCCTTGGGTTACGAATGTTTATGGGTCATACAGAAATCTTTGTAGATTCCCTGGTGTAGCTGGAGTCATAGGGACTTGTAGCATTTACAATGGAAAAAATAGATTTATGCATATTATACCATGAATAACTGTAAAGAAAAATAAATAAATAGTTTCAGTGTCACACAGCCATATAACACATGGTAAACTTTTTCTGTAATGGATAGAATGACAGACAATGACACTTTTCATATGAGGTGTTTCCTTTGCAGTTAGATAATAAGAAAGTTGAGTTACACATAATACTTTGGTATGCATTTACAAGAAAAACAAATGCCATTTGGAGAAAATGCCCATGGTGAGTGGGCAGGGGTTTCGAGGCGATAGGGCAATAGGGAAATACAATGATAGTGTGGAGTCTGGGGAGTGGAGCCCCCTGGTCAAGAAAGTTATTGGTTAATATGTCAATGTTTGTGGATCCCCAGGAGTGGCTGGAGTAATTGGGGTTATTAAAGTCTCCTAGAGATGCAGTCATTTCATCAAGTTACCAATACTTTCATTTATATCATTTGCGATGGAAGATAACAAAAGATTCATGTATATT
>NC_061824.1:26281567-26284067 GCF_019202785.1 Penaeus chinensis
AGACATTGCTGGAAGAGGAGGGTGTTTTTAGAGTAGGGAGCTGTGGGAGGGATCACGAAAAATCGGTCCCATTTGGCTGGGCTAAATAGAGTATTTAGGATTCTTGTAGAGGGGGGGGTAGTAGAAGTGCAGGGACGTGTGGAGGAGGGAGTAGTGTTATGGGGAGGTGGGCAATAAGGTTGTAAGGTAGTAATAAGGGGAGATGGGGTGGTTGATGAAGAAGATTGTGGGAGTAAAGGTGTTGAAGTTGAGAATGTTGGGAGAGTAGAAGTATCTCCTGGGGGTTGGTTGTTAATTACGGTTGATACTGTACTAGTAGGCATTGATGAGGGGGTAGTTGTTGCAGTGTTCGGAGCCGTGGTCAAAGGAAAGCCGGGATTGGGGCTATTTGATGAAGGGGCAAGCCTCATTGCCCCTAAAAGTGGGATTATGTGTTCATTATAGGCCATGATAAGCCTGGAGTATGTTGGGAAAAAAAAAAAAAAAAAAAACAGTCCACCCCTCAGGGTCCCCTTGAGGGGTAAGGGCCAGGTAAGGCAGGGGAATACCGTGCCCATGGCTCCCTCAGGCCGTTCAGAACTGGCACAAAGTCAGCCTTTCATCCTTTCAGCACGGCTCTCACACCTTAGGAGGTGGATATTAAAAGGGATTGGTGAAGGGACTGAAACGAAAAGTACGAGTGGAAAAAAGATCATGCAAAATTAGTCCCAAAGTTGAGGAGTTCCCCATCATTGGGTCTCAGTCTCCGTCTCCTAAGCCCCCCCCCCCCCCCCCCACGACAACAACGGGCAAAGAATTGGGGGGGAGAGGTGTGGAAAAAAAGAGATAAAGTGGTAGGAGGGAGAAGGATTGAGAGGGAGAGGGAGAAAGAGGAAAGGGAGAGGAATATGAATTTGGAAGAAGAAAGAGGCATAATGTGAGGTGAAGGAAGAACGAGAAAGAGAGGTAACGGGGAAGAAGCCTGTGAAGTCTGGAAAGATATGTATAATGGAGACTGGAAGAGGGTGAGAAAAAGGAGAAGGACAGGAAGCAGGGGGAGACAGAGGGGCAGGAGGTTAAAAAATGCGGACTAGAAGTGTAAGATAAATATAATAGTAATAATAATAATTATAATTATAATAATAATAATAATAACAATGATAACGATAATGATAACAGTTGAGGGTTTATTTATCCATAAAGTAATGACATATACGATACAATGGTATAGGTAAAACAATATGACTTAGGTTACAAAATTTTAGGAGTTATTTTACTTAATAACAATAAGAACACCTTTAATAGTAAGAAAAAAGAAAGAAAATAAAACTGACAGATTCAAAGGGAATAATTGCGATATATCTAATAGATATTCAGTTTGACAACAATGTAATGTATACTGGATTTTCTCTAGCGAGTAGTCTCCCATGCCTTGTGACTCTACCATGGATGTCAAAGAGATGCTGTGGTAAATGTCCGGTTGCTAGCTCCTCTCTTCTGCGCTCTAGTCTTTGAATACCGAAGGAATTCTGTGCAGCTATAATTTACATAGAGATCATCCAAAATAATGCTAAGGCGTCGCTTCTGATTGCGTTCGGCTAGCAAGTGTGCCTGTCCAAGGCCTGGGTGCCACAACAGGGACTGCATACTCTGGGGATGTTCTAAGCATGAACACGTCCTGAGCATTAAGGCAAAACTGACGGGCCGTGTAGTTACCATATTTTCAACAAGATCGTTCCATGTTACTGAGGGGTTAATAGTAACTCCCAGGAACATACGTGACTATGGGTCTTTCGGGAGGACATATATGCAGTATTTCGCACTTGGGGGGATTGGGAACCATTTTTACTAGTGCGTAATATTTTGAAAGCTGATTAAGTGTTTCTTACATGGTGAGATTAACTGTATTTGAAATGTTTACAATTTCGACGCACTTGTATCATCCCATTCTGAGAGTTTTGGTACCTGACCCTGTGCTTGTGACCAGAGAGGACGCTCGCAACAAATGTTTAATTTAAGATATCCTTATGCAGCAAAAAAAGGTAGTTTTGCGAGACCCAATGGTGGGTACATTGTACTTGGTTTGTAAAGTACTCTTTTGCCTTGCAAAATGTAGCGTTCGCTTTTAAAAGGCCAGTGGTAGAGTTTTGATGCGTGGCTTCTGTTACCATGCACTGCAAATTCAGTTGGGCACACAAAAAGGCAAAATTTTAAATCACTGCAGTCTCACATAATTATCAATTTTAAGTCGATGAATGTACTAGAAACGAAAAAAGTCTGCGGAAGTCATGAAATGATCGATGAGCGCATCATGGGAAGATGTTGGTATAAGCAACAGACGCACTTTTCCACATGCATGGATAGACACTGGCTAATCATGACCTAAACAAATTCAACGTTTTCCGGTACCTTAACGGTCACAGGCTAACATGGCAATGAGTTTTTAGGTAAAAGCCACGCCCCTCCTCTACTTATTATTCTATTACTATTCTATTAAAAAATAGCTGACTAGTTGATGGAG
>NC_061824.1:26296567-26299067 GCF_019202785.1 Penaeus chinensis
AGAATAGGAAGGTGATACATCCAAGGCCTGGTATTTAATGGAAGAAACGCAAATACCAGGATCTATAAAAATTCTCTCTCCCGATGTCATTGGCTACCTCTTCGGTTTCCAATATTTCTTTTTTTTATACAAGCTATTGTCTCAGCTTCTATTTGATCTGTTCTTACTTATCTCCCGGGTTATTTCTTACTTTGGTGAAAGGATAAACTAAACAATTTTCATTTTATATAAAAATCATCTTTAGTATTCCAACATTGATAGGTTGATTGAGGTATAAGACGTAAAAATAGCTGATGTGGATTGTCTACATTAAGTCATTCTAATATATTATTCCTAACCAGATCATGAATATATGATCACAAGGAATTATTGATGAAGAACCATCGGTTAGACATCAAATTTTCATGCCTATCTGGTTGTAAAAATACCCGAAAAAATCAAGAGCCCTGGGCATTAAGACAACGATGCAGCTAAAGGAGATTGCATAAAAAAAATAGTATCATATCTAATCCCACGTCCCTTGTTATCAATTTGATATACAACAAATCATTTAAAGGATTCAGATATATATTCTGTACATTGTTGATGTTATCTCCATATCATATATTCTCTCCTTTCGAGGTCTAACTGTTCCCCCATCTCCCTCCTCTCGTGCCCTTTACCCCCTCCCCCCAAAAAAGACCATTTCCTCTCCCTCATCCACTTCTCAATAAATAATTTCTGACCTAATTTTCCTCCTTCTCCCTCCCTTACCCTATCGGAAAAAGAGAACCATTCATATTTGATCTGGGCACAACAATCCGGTCGTAACAAGTTATCCCCCTCAGTCACCTCACACAGAGTGGTGACCTCATTCTCGCATCACGCATAATACTACTTGTTTTAAGTCCCTATTGAACTCAGGGTAGGAGCTAGTGAGTGGTCAGTCAATACCTGTAACAAATGACACGTTATTCCCCTCCGTCACATATTGATCTTCTGAGTAACATTTCTTTTGGCGGCATGATAGGTGGTATTACAGGATCGGGGACACGTATTTGTATTTTTGCGTAGGGCGTTCAGATCACGCTGTATTGATCACCCAGAGGAAGATATGAATAAAGAATGAAAAATGGATGCGGTAATATTTATGTTAAGTGGATTCGATCACATCCTTCAGGAAATAGAACATAAGGTGAGGATAGAAAAGTATTTGCATATTCATAGTGATAAACATCTGGGTCAAGGTGGAGAAAGATTTCTTACTTTTTTGTTTCTATTTGTCAAAGAGTTTTATGTTATATAAATAATCCTCGTAAAAAAGATAAAGAAACAGGCAAAACAGGTATATTATCAAACAGTAAAATAAAAAAACAGCCTAGCTTGAAAAACAAAATAATTAAAGACCGCTTTGAGCGCAGTCGGTGTGTATAAAATCCCATTTCCGTTGCATTATGTGCCCGATAATATCATATAATAAGAACGCATGATAAAATATTCATATCAACACAGCAAAATATACATAGCTAAAAATATAGCAATAATCACAAAGTCAAGATGACGGAATATTTGCACAGATTACTTAGTACCTCCTATAAAATGATTGTCCTTTTTAAAACGAGGAAGCTGTAGCTGGGAGGTCCGCATAACCCGCACAAAGTAAATGCAAAACTCTACGGTGAGGCACTGCCGCATTACACTTACCTTAGTCTTCTTGATTTTTTTCATTCATGCATTTCGGAGGACCTTGGTTCTGAAAGTTCTAACATACAGGCAGTTTCAAGTCTGCTCCCCTTCAGCCTGACTGATATGTTTAACTTTGCCCTTTTGTTCTTCCTGGTTGTGACCTTGCAAATTCATTCGCAAGTATGAAAGGTGTGAGATTTAATAATTTACTAAAATCTTATTTTAACGACTGGTAATATGATGTAATTCATGAATACGGGTATTGGTATAACGAATTTTAAACGATACTAATTATATCAACCTATATGTGACAAAAAGTAAAATGATTCAATTTATAGATCAAATACAGTGAAACGTACAATTTAATGTCAGAGAAATAGCGCCGCCATATGAATCATATATAATTACCAGTATAGATTACAATCAGACTCAACGAAAGTTCATAGACTCTTTCAGCTTTGAAACTTAATTTCTACTAAGAAGTATATCACACATAATGTGGAAGTCATTCACAGCTTGAAAAAGGATGATTAGAATTAAAGATAGCAATCTGAACCACTAAAACATTTAGATTCAGCTCTGAGAGTTATCTATTAGAATTATGATAATAAAGATAATAAAGACAATTTTAGTCATAAAAGCAAAGTTTGCAGCGAAAACAAGACTCTCCAACCATGTCCCATTTACTAGTATATCTGAAGAACCTGAATTCATGTCGATGTTATTTTGTTTCCTAAAGTCACCTGAATTTAGAAGTAGAATTAAGTAGGGTAAAATTGCTTTCAGAGTTTGCAGAATCTTTTCCAAACCCTGTCTGAAGATTGCTCCGTTTGGT
>NC_061824.1:26306567-26311567 GCF_019202785.1 Penaeus chinensis
TATATATATACATATATATACATATATACATATACATATATATACACACACACACACACACACACACACACACACACATATATATATATATATATATATATATATATATATATATATATATACATATATATACATATATACATACACACACACACACACACACACACACACACACACACACACACATATATATTCACATTCCATTGTCATGACACGACACAGTGAATGTGGAGGTGTTTCTTATACAGGACATTATTCGCGGGTAGATAACCACGCTGACGATGATATTGAATATATAATGGCAGTAATCATAAAACTTCTACTCCATAATAATTATGATTATCTCGTGATAAAAAAATAACTCTAGGGGTTGGGGTATGCTAACCGAGACAAAATACTGAATATGAAACCTGAGCATTGATATTCAAAAAAACGGTTCTTACTTCGTTTAAGCTTGGACCACCAGCTTGATTGCATTTTAGTCTGATATAAATTAGAAAATAGTTAAAAACTAACAATCTAGTTTATTACCAAATATTGTGTACATCCTAAAAGCTACAAAACACTACTCTATAGGAACCATCCATAACTTTAAGCTAAGATACAGGACCAGTGCCTAATAAGAACTATACATATATAGACGTTACAGGATAACTTTCACGTTATTTCCTTGTAGTACAGAAGATTCGATGTATAATGTGAAAATGGGTTCCTGAGTCGATGATATCGGTCACACGATTGTAATTTGAGTGGTTGTCAATAACCTGCATTTTTTTTTTTATACGCTATTTCCTTACTTTCCTATTCTCATACGTTTTTGGTTTTCTTCAAATTATTTCTGTCTGATTTTTTTTTTTTATAGTTTTATAGTCTTATTTTATATGCGCGATGACACGTCTAACAGACTATATCTGCTTGAAGATTCAACAAAAAATATTCAGATACTAAATAATTCCTTCGTCAGTAACTTTCTAGTGCAACGTTATATTTAGAAAAATATGGCAATAACAAAAATCATGAAAAAGAAAGAAAGATGTAAAGGCCTATGTGAACAATGGTAAGGAAAACCATGAATTTTCATTTTTTATTTCACATACAAAATTAAAATTAGAGATTGAATATTCGTTTTAGAATCAGTCGTATACATTTTTTTTATAGTTGTCTTTGTCAACAATTCTGCTGGTTTAGAAATCATAAAATATGGGTATTATATTGCAGTATTAAAACTATAATTTGTCATGATACGCACAGTACTGAACATGCTTTGATATGACCTGGCGAAAAGCGGCTAGAGTGATTTCTCAGTTTATCTGTAACTTAACTCACTAATTCAGGGTCACTGAAACGACTCCTCCCAGCCCTGTCATATTATATTAAGTAACTGCTGAGAAAAGGCGAAGTTTGGAAAGTTTGGAAGGTTGTTGAAACCACTTTTTGTTTATTTGATGCAAATACCTGGAGGGGAGATCACACCGAAGATCATTTCTCATTATTTTTTTAGTTGTATGTGTGTCTACGTGTCTGCTGTGCACATGTATGGTTGCTACCCAGCGACTTATCCGGTTAATTTCATACCGGTTTTATCTCACCGTTGAGGTAATGTCAGGTCTTAGGCCAGAAAGGGGTGGCTAACTCAGCAGGTAACAGTCGCGACCTCCAAACACGTGCAATTAAAAGCACCTGGTAACTTTTCCCAAGCAGCTACCGATTACGTCAAGACCCAAGAAGGGAAGAAAGGTTTTTACCTCGCGAAATGGACTGTTTACCTAGTTCTAGTATCATTGTTATTCTGTATGGTTTCAGAGTTGTTACTGATATTGTTAATGTCATTATTGGTACTATCACAATCGTTAAAATTCAAAAGTTATCTGTCACTTCTATGTTCAGAACATAGAATATTATTTCTGAGGAGAAAAACGAGCTTCTTAAGTATTCGTACAGTAACCGTATAGTTACAACAACCGCCTCACTATTATTTTATTCTCGTTTGTTAATTACGGAAGAGGATACCGATTTCGTCTCACACTTTTTGTTTACGATTTACTGTGTACACTACTCCTGTGCCTTTTACTTTACACAATCAGTGCTCCCCGTCGCCACCACTGACGAGGGTAAACGGCACAGGGCATACTAGCACTCAAGCAAAAAGATTCCCTGGAAAACGACCTAATGCTTTGGGAACTGTTAAGATACAATCGCCACACGCATAACTTTATAGTAACAAAGAATTACAAGTCAGCAAATTATACCAAGTTACTTGTTTAATGTTTTCCTTTGGTGTCATACACATTACCGTTTGCGCAAAAGATACTCTTGCGATGGGGTTTTAAATCTTCAAACTTTCAACCTTTCTGGGGGCTTCTTTTGGACTGTAGTGCAGTTAAAGTAAGGGTCTTAAATAATTCACCTATTCATCAGCTCTCACTAAATATCTAAATTGTTTGTCGCCCCAAAATTAGATATTGAAATTGTTCGTTCCTCACTCTTCTTAGGTATTCGTTGCCCAACATTATAAAAGTTAATCATTTAGAAGTCCAAACTATGTATTTTAAATATTTGTCGGCTTACTTTTTTTTTTTTTTTTTTTTTTTTTTTTGATTATTCGTCACCTAATAAAGAATCTTCTTCAAACTATTCCATGTAATGTCAAGCAGGTCTATTTACTTTCAATGGGAGAAGTACACTCCTTGATCATAGTCAAGTTTGTCAATGGCATAAAAAAACAACAACAGATCTGCGCCCGAGGTAGATAAGAAAAAGAAAAACATTCACTTAATTTAATACCTTATTGTGATAAATATATTATAAACCACTTTCCCCAATTTACACTAAGCTTCTTGAATTGGAAAAAGTGTTTTAAGACAAATAAACATTTTTAAGGGATGGAAGGTGGAGGAAAAGGCGAAGTGAGTCAGTAGCTCGGTAGTTCCAATATCTAATTTTAAATTCCACTCAAAAATAATCACAGAAATGATTTTTCCCTCAAGCTTTTAAGGTTCTGAACAAGACGCACGCCACATAGGACCGTGCTTTCGTTCGCTTTACTGAATTTGAAAGCACTCAAGCACTGCATTAACATCTAAGGCAGCTTAGGTGACTTCATTCCTTGGCTAAGATGAGAGAGCGGCACAAGACTTTGACAGGAATTTCTCTGGACACGAAGCAGATTTTGATGTCGTATCCATTCTTCATTCCTTTCCCAGCTTACTATGTATTTATATGTGTTATATGACCGGGAAAGCTTTAATTTCTTCGCTCTAGTAAAAAAGTCTCCACAGAGTTCGATTTCTGACAAGGGGACGATGTCGATCGGCATGCCATTTTATTTTCAGGGAACCGCTACTGGACCAGAGTGTGCTGTGGGATTTCATGGAAGAAAGTGGGCAGGTGAGAGAAAAGGAGGGAGGAAGGGAGAGGAAGAAGGAGAGAGAGGGAGGGAGAGAGGGTTGGAAGGAGGAAGAGAAAGGGGTGGAAGGATGGAGGGGGGAAGGGAAGGAGAGAGATCGTGGGAGGGAGGGAGGGAGAGAGGAAGGGAGGGAGGGAGAGGGAGGGAGGGAGGGAGGGGAGGAGGGTGGGAGGAAGGGAGAGGAAGCGAGGGAGGGAGCAAGAGAGAGAGAGGAAAGGGAGTGGGAGGGAAGGAGGGAGGGAGGAAGATAGATAGATAGATAGATAGAGAGAGAGAGAGTGAGAGAGATAGAGAGAGGGAGAGAGATAGAGAGAGAGGGAGAGAGAGAGAGAGAGATAGATAGAGAGAGAGAGAGAGAGAGAGAGAGAGAGAGAGAGAGAGAGAGAGAGAGAGAGAGAGAGAGAGAGAGAGAGAGAGAGAGAAAGAGAGAAAGAGAGAGAGAGAGAGAGAGAGAGAGAGAGAGAGAGAGAGAGAGAGAGAGAGAGAGAGAGAGAGAGAGAGAGAGAGAGAGAGAGGAAGAGAGAAGAGGAAGAGAGAGTGAACGATGAAATAAAGGTTAGAAGAAGCAGGGGCAAACAGAGGTGAGAGATGAAAAAAAGGTAAATCACAATGGCAGTCGATTATATTTACCTTGGCCGGTCTCTCTCTCTCTCTCTCTCTCTCTCTCTCTCTCTCTCTCTCTCGCTCTCTCTCTCTCTCTCTCTCTCTCTCTCTCTCTCTCTCTCTCTCTCCCCCTCTCCCCCCCCCCCTCTCCCTTTCTCTCTCTCTCTCTCTCTCTCTCTCTCTCTCTCTCTCTCTCGCTCTCTCTCTCTCTCTCTTTCTCTCTGTCCTCCTCCTCTCTCTCTCTCTCTCCCCCCCTCTTTCTCTTTCTCTCTCTCTCTCTCCCTTTCGTACTTCTGCCAATACGAACTTAGGCTCAAGATAGTAGTTCAGTAGCTCAGGCGTTATCGCACCACTCAGTGGAATCTTGACATATGACGTCATGTACTTCATGAACTGTGACAGATTCGAGTGTGGAAGGGAAGGGATATAAAAGTTTAACTGACTATCGACCAGCGGGAATCTTTTATCGGATGCCGTCGGAGACTAGTCGATAACACGCATACACGCAAATGTCTCCACGCACCTCTTTTTAAAAAAGTAAATAGACCGGACCCTCGTATGAATCATGGATTGCGAGGCCGATTTATGATAACGCACATTAATCTGAAGAGGCGGGGTGCGGCGAGGGATGGGGACGAGACAGGTTCTCCGAGAAACACTGCAGGAAGGAGAGAGAGAGTCGTTCTCGTCGAGGAAGAGCGTGAGGAAAGATTGGGGAAAAGGGGAAGAGATAAGAGGGGAAGGTGCATAAAGGACGGAAGAGAGAGAGACGGAAGAGTCGTTGTCGTGTATGTGTGATGAAGCGATAGGAGGGAAGTTGTGTAGAGGGCGAAAGAGAGAAACGAATATCGTCGTCGGCAAATTTAGGATATCAGGGAGGAGTGTAGAGAAGGATTGAAAAAGAGGGGATGGGAGAAGAGGGGAGATAGTCAAAAAAAAAAAAAAAAAAGGGAAAGGAAGAAAGACCGTGCGAATGTAGGGCATGGTCGTA
>NC_061824.1:26316567-26319067 GCF_019202785.1 Penaeus chinensis
AAACGAAAGACAAATTACAGAGTTTTACATGGATTCGACATAGTATACTATTCTGTGATTACTGTAACTGTGCATGGTAAAATAAAAATATAAATCATACATCATACAAAAGAATATTACGTTGATATGTTTTTTTCCACTGTTTACATAACACTGTTCTTTGTTTACGGCAGTTTTACATAATAAATATAGAATATAGTACGAGTATATCTTCCAATGTGCTATATGAAATGAAATATACACATAGTTCTTTATATCTCATACTAGGTGGTCTAAAAGGCTGTATCACATGACATTCCGAGATATAGTGTTCAAGTGTTCGCTTGTTTTCTTCGTTACACAGTCTACATCTACAGTCACTCGCACTTCTTTCACCGTGCAGTTACCAGTACATTCTGTAACCTAAACGTACTCTGGCAATAACCTTGTCACATTGTCTGGTTTAACTAGGGAGGCTTGCTGTCTCTATACTAATCGTACTGTTTATGGTGCAGCTTTCTGAGTGTTTTTGAGTGTTTGTCAGATCTACCAGTTCTTCCTTATGAGAACAGTTCATTATATGTGCAACCCTAGCAAGAGGCATCCCAAGATCTCTGTTCACAGTAGCTTTGCTGCAGACTTCCTTCGCCAATTTGCCAACGTGATCGTGCTTGTGTATGCCAATATGAGATGGTATCCATACAAACTGAATGTTGAAATTGCGCTCTGTTTCATAAGTTACATTGCGCTTAATGCAACCTACAATTTCCTCATCGCCACCTGCTTTGAAAGAACCTAGTGTCCGAAGAGCTCTTTGAGTCACAGAAAACTACTACAGAGCCCGGAGAAATTAAGTATTTCATTACAAGGAGTATGAGTGCCACATTGTGAGAGTTCTGACCTAAACTACATGTATTATAAGCAGTCAATGATTTTCAGACAATATACTGTCTGTCTGTATATATTTATCTATTTGTTTATATGTATATGTAAATACTTATATATATATATATATATATATATATATATATATATATGTATATATATACACATATATGTGTGTGTGTGTGTGTGTGTGTGTGTGTGTGTGTGTGTGTGTGTGTATATGTATATGTATGTATATATATGTATATATATTTATACATATATTCACACAAACACACACATATACACATACATATATATACATATACATACATCATATATATGTATACACACACACACACACATATATATATATACACATACTGAATACACATATACATATATATACATACATATATACATACATACATATGCATATATATATACCTACATACATATATATATATATATATATATATATATATATATATATGCATATATACATATATATAGACACACACACGTATATATATAATGAATACACACACACACACACATACACACACACGCACACACACACACACACACACACACACTCACACACACACACACACACACACACACACACACACACACACACACATATATATATATATATATATATATATATATATATATATATGTCACTCTGGGTATGAGGCTGGAGGGCCAGTACTAAAGCAACCATGCCACGCGACCCATGGTTGGTTTAGTACTGGCCCTCCGGTCTCATATATATATATATATATATATATATATATATATATATATATATATATGTATATATATATATATATATATATATATATATATATATGTATATATATCTACGTGTGTGTGTGTGTGTATAGCTAGACAGATAGATATATAGGGAGATAGATATAGTTAGATAGATAAATAAATATATAGACATTTATATATATATATATATATATATATATATATATATATATATATATATATATAATATGTATATGTATATACGTGTGTGTGTATGTAGGTATGTATATATATATATATATATATATATATATATATATATATATATATGCGTGTGTGTGTGTGTGTGTATGTGTGTGTGTGTGTGTGTGTGTGTGTGTGTGTGTGTGTGTGTGTGTGTGTGTGTGTGTGTGTGTGTGTGTGTGTGTGTGTGTGTGTGTGTGTCGTGGCAACTAGTTTGATCTGGAAAGAGAAAGATTTTCTATCTGGATTACGAGCCATTCAAAATATATATTCGTGCAGCGAATCATATTTCTTACGTAAATAGAACATTTATATTAAACTTCATCACGATTTGAACGCAAAATACGCTTCCTTTTTTTATATTAGAAGAAAATTTATATCACCTCTTCCTGTAAGTGTTGCCATAACCTAAATTCAAGTCGCCCGAGTTACGCACTAAAAAAAAAAAAAAAAAAAAAGAGTAGCACGTGAGTCCAGAGTCGATACACTAAATCAGTGTAAATGATATTCGCTGACTGTATGTCTGGTTCTGGCGCAACAAGTGTCATCGACTGTATGGGCCGCTGTTGATCAATAGTCTTCTTATTGGTGCTAAAAAGTCTGACTGTTGGAAGGGATATCGATAGCAGGAGAGATAATTGGTAGCTGTTATGAG
>NC_061824.1:26341567-26346567 GCF_019202785.1 Penaeus chinensis
AATGATAATAACAATACTGATAATGATAATAATAGTAATAATAATAATAATAATAATGATAATAATAATAATGATAATAAGAACAGTAATAACAATATTAGCAATAAAAATAACAACAACAATCATAGTAACAATAAGGATAATGATAATAATAATGCTAACAATACTAATACTAATACCAATAATAGTAATAAAAACAATAATAGTAGTAATAATATTGATTATAGTAACAATATTGATATTAGTCATTATAATAACAATGATGATAATGAAAATAATAATGATAACAATAACGCCTACAATAATAACGATGTTAATGATGACGAATGGGGACAATAACAGTAATTGTAGTTGTAGCAGTAGTAGTAATTATAATAATGATAATAATAAAGATAATAATAATAATAAAAACAATAATGATAAAAATATCAATATTAATAGTAGCAATGATAATGATAATGATAATAATAGATATTATAGCAAGGACATAATGATAAAAGTAATAATAATGATAATGATGTTGATGATATGAATGATACTTGATAATGATGTTAATGATATGAATAGTGCTTGATGATGAAGATGACACTATTAATAATAATTATGAAATATGAAATTATGAAAATAATAATGATAATAATAGTCATAATAAGAATGAATATAATAACAATAGTGACAATATTAATGATAATATTGATACTAACTATACTAGCACTGATAATAATTTTGATATTGAGGATAAAGATGGTGATGAATACCACAACAGTAATGGCAAGCATGATACAACAAATACAGCCAAACCGACTAATAACAACTCCACAACAATGTGAACTGTAGTGCAAGAAAACCATTAAACTTTGTGTGGGCAGAAGCATTCCTTCTCTTCGACTAATTTTATATTGAAATATGATAGTTAACATGCGTTCCTTATTACAATTATTCAACAACTAGACGACTGAAATATCCCATTCGCCAAGAAATTAGCTAAAAAAAATATTGAGTACATAAAATGATAAAGCATTATTTGTTGCAAAGGTAGCTAACCACTAAGACTGGTCCTCGACTCTCTTGATAGTTGCCCCAAGGCTTGATAGACGCTCTGTTGAATCATCAAATATCATACATTAAACGTCACTTAATGGCATAACCCCTTTACCAAATTTACAGCGGGGCCATTCTCCATTCTCCATTCTTTACAAATCACTTATTGTAAGTGAGTTAGTGGCACTACTTGGAAAAAATCGGGACACTCATGGTGTAGATTCTATGATACAACAGCTGTTCCGATACAAGACAATGAAGCATAGAAGCCTTGTTTGTCCAAGTCCAAGTGCAAGCAAGTCAGAATATGGAAAATCAGAGTGAATTTGAACTCCTCTACTACCAATTTATTAAACAATGATTTTGAGATAGAACCAGTTAGAAAAAAAAAAAGAAACTGATGGAGAATGCACTAAATACATTCATACTGGATTTCAGCGTCACTGAAGCTGAAATAACAAGCACTAACCATTATTACTATATGTTGCTCACAGCTGAAAGGAAGAGCAGGAGAGAGATTGTGGTTGGTGTGCAGAGTGATTGGCAGAGTAATCGGGTATTGAGAGTTTTTTTTTGCTGAGGATGACCTGAATGGCTATATGACGAAGGGAAACAGGGTAGCGGTGAGTGCTTTGGGATGTCACAGCGACCGTGGAAGAAGAAGGATTGAGTGCTGGGGACTTCGAATTGGTAAACAACATGGCCGCAATCATTCCCCCTATTTATCACGCAATTAAAAGATAAGCTGTTAAAAGAACGCGGAGAGATCATCTTATCAGTGGCCATCACGCGTGCTCTCGTGTTATATCTCAAGTTATCTTACCTGGAGCTGCCCACAGGTTTTCAAGGAGGAATTTTTTAATTGCGTTCTGACTGCTCGACTCGCATTTCAAGGAAGACCAACTCTCATCACAGGAAAGGTTGCGGTAGATTTTTGCGTCGAGTGAAGAATGAAGACTTTCTGATGTTAGAAGAGATAAACTGTGTCACATGTTTAACGAGAAAAAATAGTAATGCGACATATCATACATATATCTATAAATAAATTAATAAAATATATACATATATGCATATATACACATATATATAAATATATACATATATGCATATATACACATATATATACATATATACGTATATATGTATTTATGTATGTAAACACAGACACACACACATACACACACACACACACACACACACACACATATATATATATATATATATATATATATATACACATATATATACATATATGTATACATATATATACACATGTATATGTATATATATGTATATATATATATATATATATATATATATATATATATATATATACATATACATATAAACACAAACACACGCACACACACACACACACACACACACATATGTACACACATACACATATATATGGACATATATACATATATATACACATATATATACACATATACACACATATATATATATATATATATATATATATATATATATATATATATACACACCTAACCTAACGTATGAATGAGAATGAAAAGCTTCACAATACAAGAAATGTATTTTACCGGTTTCGATTCTATCTCCGTCAGACGAAGATATAATCGAAACCGGTCAAATACATATCTTGTATTGTGAAGATATTCATTCTCATTCATACCTTTTCTATATATATATATATATGTATATATATTTATATATATATGTATATCTTTATATATACATATATGCGTATAGACACACACATATATGTATATATATATATATATAATATATATATGTATATATAAAATATATATATGTATATATATTTATATCTATGTATATATATACACACATATATATGAATATATATGTATATAAGTATATATATATATATACATATATATATATATATATATATATATATATGTAAAAATATACGTATATATTTCTATATCTATAAATATATATATGTATTTATTTATATATTTATTTATTTACACACACACACACACACATATGTATATATATATATATATATATATATATATATACATATATATATACATAAATATACATACATACACACACATACACACCCACGCATATATATGCATGTGTATATGTATGTATGTATATATGTATGCATGTATGCATGTGTAAGTGCAAGTGGATAAAATGTTGAGTTTTGTTCACACATTACTGGTAAGATGATCCTTTGGAGCAGAAGAAAACCTGAGATTACTGAAGCACGTTCAAGGGATAACGAGCCAAGCATGCACGAGAAAATGGAAAATGAAAATGGTCAGATATGGAGAAAAAGATAAAATTTAATAAAAAAAAGGATAGAGAATAAGATAATCATAAGGCGTCTGAAATATTAATCATTGGAGAAGAGGGCACACGAACGAGGATAAGGGCGATTATTTGATGAGGCGAAAAGGAATTAGAAAATAGAAAAGAATCGGAAATTGGACACTCGCGAGGACGTGCATACTGGCCATTAAATTCGGAAATCTGTAAACACGAAAATAAACACACATACTCACGAAAAGACACACGTATGGCCTTTAACAACAATGAAGCTTAATTGTAAAGCTCATAAACACGAAGATAAACACACAGACACAAACACACACACACACACACACACACAACCAAACTCATGCACTATTCCTGAGAAAACAAATGAAATTCTATAATCTAATAGCACAGAAAATAAACACACACACACACACACACAACACACACACACACACACACACACACAACCTCTTCTCAGAAACTAAGAACAAGTTTCCCCAACCCGGCATTTCAATCCCCACAACTTTCTGCACATTTATGTATTTCATGATATGTGCGGTTCACCTTTATATCACCCAGTGCATATATGGTCGTAGAAGCGAAGGAGAAGCGAAGGAAAACGAGAAGAAGAAATAGATATAATAAAGGGCAAGAGGAAAGATGTTGGAAAATTTCTTACTCATTAATTATTGTATAATCCCCTATACCCACCCCCCCGCCCCCCTACCATTTTTTTCAACAAGGTTACAGATCTTGTGGCATCAATGTCTTTTTTTTCTCGTAAGTGTTTTTCCTTATTATCATGTGTGCATTTTTTGGGCTTTAAATTATTGTATTTTTCTCGTCTGTTCCGTGCGAGTCTGTCCAGTTATTTCTTTTTAAATATAAATGTGTAACTTTGATTTTCTAAAGCCAAGATGAATATATGTAAGTCTGCCTATTTACCCATCCATCTATGTGTCTGTCTGGCTATATCTAATCTATCTAGCTATATCTATATCTATATACTTACATCTCTATCTATCTGTCTATCTATATATATATGTATGAGAACATATACATCTAGAAAGATAGGCAGATAGATAAATAGATGGACAGATACATGGATATAGATACATATGAGTACATGCATACATATACATACATATCTAAATAGTTTTCATTGCAAAATATCTGTAATATCATCCTATGTACCGCTATCAGCTAACCAAGCGTGGGGTAACTGATAAGAAATCTCAAACTTCACTTTCATGCCTTGGCTATTATCAGAGATTTCTTTACCGAATCAGCAAGACAGGTCTGTATATCATGGTTGAAATTTCGGGAAAGATTCTAATCATCATATTTCTTCCTTGCGAAACAATACATATTATTACCATTTCGAGTCGACGCAGTATGCATCACAAATATTCACACTTTGCCTTTAATCTGACGTGCTTAATACAGCATATCAGAACTTATTCGCCTTTATAAGCTAAGACATGCTCGTATCAAAAAGAAAACAGAGCTACGGAATTAACGAAATATATGTGTTTCGTTTTATATACATGTGCTTCGTTTATATATGTTTCGTTTATATGTATATATTTCGTTTATATATATGTGTTCCGTTTCTGATTCTGTGCATGACGTTGCTGCGTATGTACACCTGTGTCCATACTCGAATTTCCCAGAGA
>NC_061824.1:26376567-26379067 GCF_019202785.1 Penaeus chinensis
ATCATCATCAATATCACCATCACCATACCATCACCATCACCATCACCATCAACATCAACATCAACATCAACATCAACATCAACATCATCATCATCATCATCAATATCACTGTAATAGATAAGAGCAACAAAAAATGGTATCCACTAACTTACACACAGATGGTTTTCCTCAACATGCATACACAGTGTTTAGCACACACACGCACACATACATACCCCTACCACCACGCATTCCTTTCCCTTCCTTAAGGAGGAATTCTCAGCGTAAAGTGAGAGGCAGGCGTATAATTTTGACTTGTTACGCTGTTTAGCCTTACGAATAATGCCCGTTGTAACGTCCCTTGGTTTTGAGGAGTTGTGTTAGTAGTAGCTTTCTGTTGTAGAAATGAGTATCTTTATTCCTCTGGTTGAAATATATGTGATAGTAATGACAGGGACAACGGTAATGGTAATACTAATCATAGAAATGTTGATAGCAATGCTTTAAAAAAACAAAAAAAAGTAATGAGAAAAAATAGTGATGATCATTATTTTAAGAATATATTTAACTGATAACAATAATACAATAATAATGATTAATGATAATGACAGTAATGTTGATAATATACTACTACTACTACTACTACTATAAGATAATAATGATAATAATTATAAAGATGATAATACTATCACTACAATAATAATAATGATAATAATAATAATAATAATAATGATAATAATAGTGATAATAGTAATAATGGTAAAAATAATAATGATAATGATAATAGCAATGATAATAATAATAATAATTTTAGCACTCCTACTACTACTACTACAATTAATGTGAATGATAATAAATGCTACCACTGTTATTCTTCTGATAATGATGATGTTGACAATAATAATAATAATAATAATAATAATAATAATAAAAATAATGATAACAATAATAATGATAATGATAACAATACTTAAGCTAGCTATTTCCTAGGTAAATGCAGTCAGGTCATCTCGGCGAACTATTTGGAGACGGGTTTTAAATGGAACGAAAGAAAATCGTAATGATAATAATAATTATAATAATAATGGTAACAACAATAATAATAGTAATAATAACAATTATTATTATATTTTTTATTACTATTATTATTTTTATTACCATTATAGTAATTATGACGATGATATTAATAAAAATGATAATAATAATAATGATGATAATGATGATAATAACAACAATAATGATAGTAATAGTAAAAAAAAAAATAATAATTATAATGATAATGCTAATAATAATGAAAATGAAAATGAAAATGAAAATGAAAATAATAGAAACTTACAATAGTAATAGAAATAATAATGATATTAATAATAGTAACAACAATAATAATGATAATAGTAATAATAAAGATACTACTACTAATAATAATGCTAATGAAAGTAATAACTAAAATAATGATAATAATAATAGTATAAGTATTGATATTAACGATAATGATAATAATATATAAATAAGAGAACAACAAAAAACAACTATAATAAACGGTTCGGTGAAACCTCTGAATCTGAAAAAGGAAAAGAAAATATCCTGTCATCGCATCCGAACAACTCCCAGCTTTGCGCAAGAACAATGAAGTAAAATTCGCAGGCGTTTTTTTTTCTTCCAAGAAAGCGAAGAATCGGACATAGCTAAGCGCTCTCTCGATCAGCTCGAATCTCCCCCCAGAGGAACTGCTTCGACCCCAAGGATTCGACTCCCCGTTGCGAAAGCCACCGAGCAACACAACGAAACACTCGCTACCGGCCGTGGTTGAGGAGGTGTTTGACAAGCCGGCGGGAGGAAAAGGTCCTGGTGAGTCCCATAGCGAGGGTGAAAAAGGTCGAGTGCCGGAGTGATGTCACATGCGGGGTCCCTTTTGGTTCGAGAAGACCTTTTGGACGTCGGTAAGGTGATCGTCATCTGTGAAGTCTTTGTTTTTTCTTCTTCTTAACAAGAGAATCAGGATACGGTCTCGTAAGCTAGCTGCGCCCTAGGTAAATGCAGTCAGGTCATCTCGGCGAACTATTTGGAGACGGGTTTAAATGGAACGAAAGAAAATGCTTTCTTCCCAGCTGGTAACTATCCCTACGCTGAAAATGGTAATGTGATGGGATACATTTTTGGGAGGAGAACATAGATGCGTCTTTTAACATGGCTGCGTCTTGGACATATTCAGTCTGGTGAACTATCTGGAGAAAGTTCAAAATGGAAAAAATATTTTCTTCCCTGATGGTAACTATTATTAAAATGTAACTGAATAAAGACTGAGACAGGAGTTGACTGTGAATGGAAGAGCGCAGCCATTCAGTGAAGGGAAAGAAAGAGACGGAGACGGAGAATCGGGAGAGGGAGAGGGAGAAGAGAGGAGGAAGTGAAATAACATTAAATATATAAATAAATAAATATATTTGCATGATAATGCATACAAATATAAATATATATATCTGTAAATTGATAAATAAATAAGTAGGTTAATAGATAAATG
>NC_061824.1:26384067-26386567 GCF_019202785.1 Penaeus chinensis
CAATATACACAAAAACAACCGGGACCTTTCACTTCACACGGTGAGCATTGGCAATGAAGATAAAATCAAAGCTACTCTGCTCACGTTTCATCACTTATTTGCTGTTTATGTCCTTATTATGGACTCACAAATCTCCTCTCTCTCTTTCACAACATGTTGGCACATTTGTATACGCTCATTGAGTATAAGGATTACGTATACACAGCATATATATATATATATATATATATATATATATATATATACATACACACACACATATATATATATACATATACACATATATATACATATACATATGTAAATATATACATACATACATACATACATACATACATACATACATACATACATACATACATACATACATACATACACACACACACATAAGCACACACACACACACACACACACACACACACACAAACACACACACACACACATTAATGATGGAAATTATAATGACAATAACAATACTATTGTTAATACTGATAATAATGTTGATAATAATTATAGTAATTGATATAATAAATGATAAAATTGATATCATTATTATTAATAGTGTTATTACTATTATTATTATTACTATTGTTATCATTATTATTATTATTACTATTGTTATCATTATTATTATCATTGTTATCATTATCATTGCTATTATTATTATAACTATTATCATTATTATTATCATCAAGATAATCATTATTGTTATTACTATTTCTATAATCATTGCCGTTAATGTTATTAACATGATTTTCTTCATTAATATTATAATTATTAGTATCCTTATTATTATTTCTGTTATTATTATTATTATCATTCTTGCTAATATTATTATATCTGCTAATTACTACTGTTGTTTACCATTATTGTTATTATGATGATAATGTTATTATCATTATTATTATTATTATTATTAATATTATCATTATGATCATCATTATTATTATTGCTATTATTTTTTTTTTGTTATCATCATAATTTGTATTTTTATTGTAATAATTTTTTACTATTATTGTTATTATTATCATCGTCATTATTATTGTTTTGATTATTATTGCTATTGTTATTATTATTATTATTATTATTATTATTATTATTATTATTATTATCATTGTTATTATTATCATTATCATCATTGTTCTTCTTATTATTACAATTATTATTATCGTCATTGTTAGTATCATCATCATTATGCTCAATCTTCTTATTAGTACTATTATTATTATTTTCTTATCATCATTATCATTATAGGTATTATTATTAGTATCATCATTATTGTTATCACTTTTATTATCATCATCATCTTTATTGTTATTATTATTCCTATTATTATAATTTATATCATGGTTATTATCATTATCATTATTATTATTATTATTATGAGCCTTTTTATTATTATTAATAATAATAATATTATCATTATCATTGTTGTTGTTGTTAATTAACCATTATTGTTATCATTATTACTATTATCATTATTATTATTATTATTATTATCATTATTATTATTATTATGATCATTTTCATTATCATTAGTAACAGATACTGATACTAATACTAATAAGGATAATTATTACTTTTGATGTTATTGTATCACTATTTCTTTGTTACTATTTATCATTATTGTTATCATTAATAATATGATTATTGTTATTTTCATCATCATCATCATCATTTTTGTTCTTATTATCATTATCATACTAATTGTTACTATCAGTAGTATTACTTGTATCATCATCATAGTCATTATTATCATTATTATCATTATTGTTATTATTATAATTGTAGCTGTTGCTGTTATCTGGTCATCGCTGTTTTTGTCATTATTATTATCATTTGTATCATTATCATTATTATCATCTTTATATTTATCATCACTATCATCATTATTATTACTACTTCACACGGTTATCCGAACACAAACCTAACACACACGTAATATCTGTATGCGTGTTGCTCATGCTCGCTTGGTGAATGTCTATGCAAATTTTCCTTGCAAGATTTTATGCACTTGAGTTTAACTTGTTAACATGATGTTGCAAAGGATATATATCACCGACCTTCTCTTTTGCTACTAGCTTCTCTGCAAATGTAATGCATGACACGAAAGGTTTTGAGGAAAATGTAAAAGAGTTAAATGCAGAATGATAATAGAGAGGTTTAATGATTTCTGACGATTAAATGTCATTAAGAAATTGATAAATAATACGGGTTGATTCTGAGGGTTGGTTATCAATTATCACTGTGTTGTTTTACTGGAATTATGATATTTATGTTAATGATAATGATTGTCAGATAGCATTAGCCACAATTAACGGTGATAATAAGGACGGGAATATACAAACACAGACAAACACACGAATTTCCTAAACAGGACAATAGGAGGTATAAACTATGAAAAAAAAAAAAACGATACTGAGAAGAACAAGCAAACACGAAAAGCAAAAGAAGCAACTGAAGAAAAGAAGTATAGTGAAGCAAGAAAAAGGAACAAGCT
>NC_061824.1:26411567-26419067 GCF_019202785.1 Penaeus chinensis
AGACAGACAAACGGAAAGGCATACACACAAATAAACAAATCGACACATATATAGTCCGGGAAAAGAGAGATGCGTGGTTATGCTAAGGTCACGCGAATGTAAAATTACATTCCTTTTAAGTCTGATGTAACTATTACACTGCTGACTATTCGCACATATTAATAGAAATAAGCAATAGAATTATACAGTTCCGAGTCAGTGCAACATGACTTTCACGTTGATACGATATTCTTCAAGTATTTGATTTCCTAATTAATGCACACTCCCAGGTATGACAACACCTTTTCTGACATCTTTTCTGACATCACCTTTTGCTGACATCATTTTCATGGCCAACCAATTTACCTGAAGCCGGGGAGTGAAGTGAAAAAGATCCCGTTCTCTGATTAGTTATTTCTATTCTTATCACTTCACAAGGAATACATAAGTGTCCGACATTTAGCACTGTGTGGAGCTGTCTATAATGCGTGTAGGTTAAAGATAAATTAGTCATACCAATGCTCGGCTTTTTGATGCGTTAGAGAATGTTGTTTAAGGTTCTCTCTTCGGAGGTATTTTGAATTATTAAGGATGTGGTCACATTTTTCATATGTGACGATGATCATCATCAGCCTGGATCAATCCACTGCAGGATGTAGGACTCTCCCAATATTTTCCAACTTTGTCTGTCTTGCGATAATTGTTTCCAGTCTTGTCCCCCATATTTCGTTATTTCGTCACGCCATCTTGTCTTTGGTCTGGCCCTTGGCCTCTTTATGTTATCTGTAGCCCAGCCTGTTACTGTCTGTATCCATTTGTCATCCTGTCTCCGACATGTATGACCTGCCCATTGCCATTTTTTATTTTATGATACGCTCAAGTATGTCTTCCACTTTTGTCTGTTCCCTGATCCACGTCGCCCTCATTCGATCTCTTAGGCTAATTCCCAGCATCAACCTCTCTCTCTGGGCACTTATTAGTTTCCTCTCTAGTAATTTGTTTGTAGTCCATGTTTCTGATCCATAGGTCATAACTGGGAGGACGCATTAGTTAAAGACTTTTCTTTTTAAACATATTGACAAGGAGCCTCTTAGTATGCTACTGTCTAGAATGATGCGTCGCTAGATGTGTTTGTCTGTACAGTTGCCCTAGGTATATATACACTTGTCCACTACCTCTAGCGCTCACCTTGTACATGTATCTGTTCGATTTGAACACTACTATCGAACATGATCTTAGTCTTTTTCTTGTTCATCCTAAGTCCGACTTTCAGATTTTCTCTTTTCAGATCGTTTATTAATTGCTGTATTTCATTTGCAGATTCACTGAAGCGAACAATATCGTCTGCAAATCTTAAATTGTTTAAGTATTCGTCTCCTATTTTGATACCCTTTCCGCTCCATTCTAAGCTGTAAACAGTTTTCGTGAGATAGTATCGCCCTGTCTAACACCTTTTTTAATTGGTATTTTATCGGTTTCCGTGTGGAACTTGATGGTTGCTGTCTCATTTTCGTATATATCTTCCAATATCTTACAGTATACCTCCTGATGGTATTTGTACAGTCAAATGCCTTTCCGTAATCGATGAATGCCATACATGCCATAATTTGGGTTTGTGGATGTTGTCTATTGTTGAGAATCCACCGCGGAAGCCTGCCTGTTCTCTAGGCTGGTTAGAATCCAGAATGTCAGAGAGGCGAGTTGTGATGACTTTTGTGAACAACTGTAACTGAAAGGAGGCTTATGGGTCACCTTTATATATATATATATATATATATATATATATATATACATATATATATATATATACACATACATATATATGTTCATATATGTATATATATAAATATATATATATATATACACATACATATATATGTTCATATATGTATATATATAAATATATATGTATATATATGTATATACACACATATATACGTGTGTGTGTATCTATATGTGTATACATGTATGTACATATATATATATATATATATATATATATATATACGTAGATATACGTATATACGTATATATCTGTGCATATATTTATATATATATATTCATATGTATATACAGATATATATATAAATAAATATATATATATATATTTATATATATATATATATATATATATATATATATATATATATACGAGTTTGTGTGTGTATGTGTGTACATATATATATATATATACATATATATATATACATATATATATATATATATATATGCATAAATATACTTCGTTGTTTATCAAGTTATCCGCATATCAATTGCCTTATTAATTTACATTGTATGTATAAGCATATTTTTCAACGTTTATATTTGCATTAAAATGTCAAAACACAAGAGCAATTATAGAAAAAAAAAACAAAAAAACTAACGTTGATACTGTTTGATGTATCTACAGGAAGAGACAGGCTTTGAATTTTGAATAAAATATGCAAAAAGTATATACTGGTATCATAAGTCCTTTAACACTTTACAACACATTATCCTTAACACAGAAAGAAGATTGAGATAAAATTTGTTTTTACTTCATTGCTCAAGGACGCTGTCAAACGGGTTTTAATTTTCTATTTTCCATTATAGAAACCGATCTGGTCAAGAATCTTTTCCCTGGTCTGTCTTTGCCATATGACTGTTTGTCTGTTCAAGTTAGTGTGTCCTCGACTGTATGCAAATAAGAGACTAGAGTAACATTAATTAACGTCCCCTAATCCCCCTGTAATAGCTTGATAAATGCGCCTATTAACTTTCCTCGCACGAATCTTCAAGGTGAAGACATGCTTAAAATACTTCCGGTTAGATATGATCACATGACCGTAAGCAGGAAGCACATGCAGGGGAGGGAGGGATAAGCAGAAGGGGTTAGCAGGAGGGGTTAACAGAATTGGTGAGCGCAGCGGTAGGTCCCGCCAAGCCTCTACGACCTTCGCGAGCAGATAGGAGACACCGTCTCTTCTCCAGCCTTGGGCCTTCAGGTCTTCAAGATCCTCGTAGGCCGGTAACTGTTTGCTGCAGAGCTCGGCGGCTTGCTATCATGGTTTCAGATACGCATACACTTAAGTCAATAAACACACACACACACACACACACACACACACACACACACACACACACACACACACATATATATGTATAAATATATATATATATATATGTGTGTGTGTGTGTGTGTGTGTGTGTGTGTGTGTGTGTGTGTGTGTGTGTGTGTGTGTGTGTGTTTATATATATATACACATATACATACGTACATACATACATACATGCATGCATGCATACATACATAGATACATACATACATACATACATACATACATACATACATACATACATACATATATGTGTGTCTGTGTGTATTACAGGTATATAACGCTTCACTATTCATATTACACGGTAAGGAAAAATACATTAGAAGGATTAGAAGGAAAGGACGGTCGAAGTGTAAAACTACTGATCGTTAACAGTCTCTGACCACTAATGGCAAGACGCTACAAATCACCTTCTGAGCCAGCCTTGACAGAGATGCACATTGAATCACTTCGACTGATAATTTTTTTTCCTCTCGTATGTTAGCCTATTAGTAACTGGATAAAAACGAGTGACGTGATGTGTTAGGCATGCTATTCAGCTTCCATTTGCATATGAAAATAGCATCATATTTCAGAAAATGTTTAATAATAACGCAATTCTTTGATTAATTCTTTTATAACTGGATCCGATCTATCTGTTTCCAAATTATGAGTATTTTCCTGTTTATTTTCGTTTGGTTGACTCATGTTTCCGTCTAATTCTTCTTCCTAAGTCTGGCTCGTATTCTAGCTATCTATTTATCTATTTTCACATCTACCTGATTTACCATTGTTCGCTGATTTTCGAAACAACTGAATTATCAACGATCACTTTTCCACAACTAACATGTACTCATTTATTTTTCTAACTGAATGGTTTACATATTTCAGAAAAAAAGGTCGACAATGAGTGACATTGTCTCTTTGGTATACTCACTATTTGATAATCTGTCTACTTATTCATCTATTTTCACATCTATCTGATAGTTCGTTCATTTTTCGAAACAACTGTAATATCAACGAACAATTTTTCCCCAATTAACATGTACTCTTTCTTACTGAATGGTTTGGTATACTCACTTTTTGATGGGTATGTTATTACTAATTTATGGCTATTTCCCACTTTGTTTAATAGGAGAGTAATTCTAAAATTCAGATATTTGGTGAACAATTTTCATACTTCGTTTAATAGGGGAGAAATTTTAAAATGTATTCAAGTTCAGCCAACTGGCATATTTGCTACTTTCATATAACCGTCTTTGTTTGATCTCCAAATAGCTTAACATTTGTATCTCATGTCATATATGGGTTTCTTATAAGTGAAACAAGTAATGAGGGGAAAAATGAAAAGGAAAAAATGGCTTATTAGTTTATAATCTTTAAAGTTGTTCTTGCCTTCTGAACAAAACTGTTACATGTTCAGGTTTCCAGACAAACAGTTACTTTAATGCCATATCCAATTTCACTTTGTAATATTTAAACAATTACCCTTTTCCAGTCTGCTATACGTTCTTATGTTGAATTTCCAAATATATTCCTTTCATTTCCGTATTTCCATTTCCTTTAACGATCGATCGGAAATTATATACATACAGCATGGTATTGTGTTTAATCTCCATTTATCTGCTTCCGGGAACATGGATCTGCAGATGTTTTTTGTCCACCATTTCGCTCTATCTGTGCAAAATCACTATGCAAGAAACATGTTACATGTCTATCTAACGTCACTTAATATCCTAAAGTTAACAAGGAAGGAGTCGGTTTTAAAAAAAGTAATTCCTAGCATGATTAGATGAAGAGGTGAGCTGTCATATATATTTTTTCCAGATTGTATACCCTTGCATCGATAATAAACTCATCACCTGCCTGTTGATTACTAGTTGAGATTCCGCATCTCAGAACAATAAACTAAAAAACAAATAAACAAACAAACAAACCAAAAACAAACAGTAAACGACAAGTCCTTCCAAGGTTTAAAGGTTCGTTTTGCACGCATGAAGAAACTTTCATGAAGTATCAGTGAGATTTTGGACTTAATCCTGATCTCAGACCTTTGCAGTTTTCCTCGTCTGCTATTAGAATTTTCAGTGATTCAAGGATAACCAGAGTTTAGAAGACTTGTTAGTGAACTGGAAAATCGAAGCTCTCCAGTGATTGTTCTTCTCTTGTATTGTAACTGATGAAGCATCACTATTCTTCAAACAACAGGAACTTGGGGTCTTTTAAAATCTTTACCCGAGTTTAAGCATCGCTATGGAGAATAAGATGCAGTTAATACTGGTTTCTTAATTGTAAAGCTGATCTAAAATGATGTTTCAGACTTTACAAAATATTAGTTCTAAAGATAACTTTTGAGGAATTTTGTACATCAATACCCCGTGACCTTAATATTTTACAAGTCGAACTTAAAAAAGACAAATCTTCCTTCGTGTAAGGTTCGGTGAGACTCAGAAAATAGCTAAGAAATCAGAAAACACGCTGGCCTAGATTATTCTTGTTACAATTTAGTATACATTCACAATACTTATTCACTAATAAAAAAATGATTTTAGCTCCTGGAAATTCCTTCTTAAGCCCTAAAATAAATCGTTTCAAGTGGACTTTTTCACTTCTATGTGACTCTCTTCATGAGGGTCAAAATCTCTAAATTATATTTTACTTTCTCCTTGACCTTACATGCACTGTAGACACTATTTAATAGGAATAATCGCGAAAAAGACGTTCTTTAGTTCTAGGAAGTTTTTTAAATTCACTTTGTGCTAAAGGCGAATCCAAATCAATTCAGACGTTTTTCCATTCGTTTTGTCATCATCATCTTAATGTGATTGTGAAAAGTTATTTTGCATTCCAAGTACATTTTTTTTTACAAGCGATATAATTGTTACATTCTACCATTCCATAGATTTGGCAATCGATTCATATGCTATACTTCCCCTCTGTTTTTTTTTTTGTTCTTTATTTGTTCATCGTTTAAAGATACCGCTTGGAAGGAATGGATTTATTACCACGGTATTTTGTCGTATGTTGTTACTTTGCTTCAGTCATTCCACTTGCCCTAAATCGTTTATGAATATTACCCCTTTACTCCATCTCGACCTCATAAAGTGACCAACAGTATAATATTCACATGCAACTGAAATAAACTTTATAAGTCTTGCTGAAGTGTCTAGTTTCTATCAAGCAACAGTACTCCAATTCTTGTAATAATACAACGATGTTAAGTTCGACCAACTGCTTAATTTGATAAACTAAATACTTGATTAGAAAAAAAGTAAGCATCATATGGAAGGAAAAATAAATCTAATCAGAATCTAGGGTTAAGTGAGTCGTCATACGGTAAAAGAGCAGCTTGTCAATTAATTCTCTAAACAGAAGAGAATCAAAGGAAAGGGAGAAGGGTGGGGGAAAGGTTCCAAAACCCCATGGCCTTTCTGTTGGCAATTTTTCTCCCCTATTTAGTGAGATATAAGTTTCATATTTGCGGGAATTTACTGTAATTCATTACTTTCAACCTTTAGATAAACACATTATGTAAATTTGGATTAAATCCATCACCTTAATCTTTAGAACATCAACAAATTAATCTTTCTCTTGACCACCTCGTATAGAACGGGGGGAGGATAAGTTCTGGATAATTCGGTAAATTAGAGGCCTGTGCCCGCAATAAGAATCGTTAGGGACGCCCCTTTCTTAGAACTTGAACAACAAAGGGTCAAATTGGGAAAAAAAAGAAAGAAAAGAAAAGAAAAAAAGGAAACGTTTTTGAAGTACTTTGTCGTGGAGAGGAGAAAATTCGTAAATTGTAGTCGACAAAGTTGAAAATGCAAAGCCAACGGCCATTAAGCAGATTAACTCTAAAGCACGGGTAATGAAGGCCCTCGTTAAGCTGTTTAGATAAACATTGTAAAATAAATGTTGAAATGAGGAATCAGTGTGTAGCAGTCTGAGGAGAAGCTGCACTTTAGAGAAAGAAGAAAAAAGGGTTTTAGACATGAAGTTGAAGATGGCTGGGAACAGTTTATGATGAGAGAAAGACAGAGGAACTTCAAAATGCACAGGGAAATGGTTGGAGACAAGAGAATAATATTTTTTTTGAATAAGAAAATATGGAAAGAAAGAGCGGAAATATATTCAATCGCGAGAAATATCCCTGAAAGGAATAAGAAGTCAAAGACAATGTAAAAAGAAAACAAGAAAAGATAAATGTACATAACTGAACACAAAAGGTAAGAATGATAAAAAAAAAAATGTTGCTCAGGAGGAAACTAATCTGTGAAATGAAAGAAATGAAGAAAGGAAAATGGAAATGAAAAAGAAAAGAAAAAAAAAAAATACAATGGAGGTAATGGAGGAATCACATTGTGAACAAAACAAGGAGTGTAAAATTACATGAAATCCGACCTCAAGGTGTGTGTGAGCAAACAATTATCACCTCATACACTGTACA
>NC_061824.1:26424067-26426567 GCF_019202785.1 Penaeus chinensis
AGTAAGAAATAAATACGCTTGTATACCTATAGATATGAAGACATTTTTTTTTATAAACATATAAATATATCATATAAATTTTGTTTATGATAACCACTTATAGTGTCTAACAGGTGTATGGTATAAATAAATAAAATAATAAATAATGAAGAGTGAAAGAACAAAAAATATATATAAATAGAAGCTAAATAAACAAACAAGAGATTGAAAGCCTGGGCACAAATATAACATAAATATAAACTCGAATTATAATTCTATAAAGGAGAAAAAAATATATATATATTTTTACTGCAAATTATTTCTTTAATGAATACCCATGATGAATGTCATTTCGTCCATGATTGACTGTCCATTCATTAGTGAGCCTAAGATTTCTTGTTTTTTTCTTTTCATTTTTCACGATATTGTTATTGTTGCAGTTTTCATAACAATCATTATCTTTATATTCATTATCATCAATATTGTCACCATGTCATCACCATCCTCAAATCATCATCAAAAATGTCTACATTGTTATTATCATTATCATCGCTACTAAACCATGACGAATTTTCATTATCATTAATGTCATAATCATCATCATCATCTTTTTCATCGTTATCATCTTTCTCATATTGTATTTTTTATTATCAAATGAAGGTCCGTTTAATCAGTATTCAAAAGGATTGCCATGTCCTCTTTTAAACACTCAATAATTGACTGTCTGTTCAAAAGCGAACATAAGACAGCCACTTTCTATTTTTTTTCTTTCAATCTTTCTTCTTCATTTTTTTCTTCTCTTCTTTCGTGTCCCTTTTTAAAAAAAATATGCGTTGGAACTGAACGGTGCAGTATTAAAATTTTTATAGCTCTCTCTCGTTGGCTTACAGTAGGTGTAAGGACTTACTAACTGGTTAACTGATATTAGAATTGAGAAAAAATGCTCACATATTACCGGTGGCAATCGCTGAGGAAAATAATAATATTCTAAACCCGCTTCGAAAACCCTTAGCGACATCAGAGCGAAAACCTGAGAAGCTGTAAATTCACTTACACATTCACACATATACACATACACGTTAACTTGGACACACAGGCATATTCACACACACAAACACACACACACACAAACACACACACACACACACACACACACACACACACACACACACACACACACACACATACACACACACACACTCACAATACACTACACACACACACACTTATACACGTACATGTTTACACACACATACACTTATACACGTACATGTTTACACACACACATATACGTTTATCTTAAGAATGAAACTATCACTCTGTAATAGCATCAACTCAAACCAGACTAGAGTGTCTTCGAATAACTCAGAAGAAAAGGTATTGTCCAAAAAAGACATAAATATCGACAGCGGGTTCCCACAGCGCCCTCGCGACTCCTTATCGGCGGCGAGGTCAAGGGTCACGGAGAGGCGGTTTGTCACGGCCCAGGGACGGTGACACCAGCAATCTTCTTTACTTTTTTTTTCTCTCTCTCCTTTCATATACTTTTTTTTTTTTTTCTTCTTTTTTTTTTTTTTTAGTCGTATTGTTGAAAATGCATATACTTTTCCCCACATTTCGGCTTACGTGATTCACACTTTCTTAAATTCCCCATTATGGAAGATGCTTTTTGGCCCCGCCCACTTCTGTGCCGGGCTGGAGGGCGGGCGGGCGGGCGTGAGGAGCCGCCCTCAAGGTCAGGCGCGGATTTCTTTGCTAACGGAAACTCGTGGGCGGCGTGGCTTGGTGTGGTGACCGAAAGGGCGGAAGGGAGAAGGGAGAGCGGCTGTGGGTGGGGTGGATAGGTAGAGGCCGGGGGTAGGGAGGGTAAGAGGGGGGAGGGGGCAAGGGAAGAGGGGGAGAGGATAGCGGTATAGAGATAAGGGAGCAAGGGGGGAAGGGGTAGGAGAAGGATAGAGGCAGGGGGATAGAGGGGAAGGGGTGGGGGAGTAAGTAGACGTGTTTAACTCAGCTACTCGCGTCAGAGGAGGAATTTTTACACAGTCGGCGACCTTCACGCTGCCAGGGAGTGGGGAGATGTGCAAGGAAGAAGGGGCGAGGGGGAGGGGGAGGGCGAGGGGGTGGGGGAGGGATGGCAGCGTAGGAGGAGGGGAGGGGCACGATGAATGGTGAATGCGGATGGTGGTGGAGGATGGTGGAAGATGGTGGAGCATGGTTGCCTGGTGGATTAGACAGTTTCTGGAAGAGGGAGAACTCTAAGGGGTTCTTAAAAGAAGGGGGAGCAAAAGGGAATGAGGAGGAGGGCATCGTGGCCGAAAAAAAAAAAAAAAATCAGGATGCTGGTTTTACGACAGATGGAGAGATATGCGGTTGGCAGTGTCTGTTGGTTGTGCTTTGTAAGGAGGGGCTTAAGAAGGAACATATCTATGGGTTAGGAAGCGAGTGGTCAAGGTTGTAATGTATTAAGAATGTCAAGGCGAGAGGTACACGAAATACAAACGAGAAAAGGATATGAAGGTGA
>NC_061824.1:26431567-26439067 GCF_019202785.1 Penaeus chinensis
TAGCATTATTATTATCATTGTTATCATTATTGTTATTCTTATTATCATTATTATCATTACTATCATTATTATCAATATCATCATTATTATCATAATTATTATTATTATTATTATCATTATTATTATTATTATTATTGTTATTATTATTATTATAATTATTACAATTATAATTATAATAATGATAATTATTATTATTATCATTATTATCATTATTATTATTACTACTACTGCTACCACCACCACTACTACTACTGCTACTACTACTATTATTGCTATTATTGTTATTGTTAATATTATCATTATTGCTATTGTTATTACTATCATTATCATTATTATTTTTTTTTATTTTTATCACTCTTATTATAATTATCATTACAATCAACATGATAACCATTATTATCGTTCTTCTTATTATTATTTTATTATTATTCTTATTATTCTTATCATCATCATCATTATCATCATTTTTACCACTGTCATCATTATTATCGTTATTATTATCATGATTATTATTATTATTATTATCATGATTATTATTATTATTATTATTATTATTATTATTATTATTATTATTATTATTATTACTATTATCATCATTATTACTATTATTATTATCATTATCATCATTATCACTATTATCATTACTTGATATTATTGTTATTAAAATCATTATTATCAGTGTAATCATTATTACTATTATCAATATTATTATTATTATTGTTATTATTATCATTATTATTATTATCATTATGATGATGATGATGATGATAATGAGGATGATGATAATGATGATGATGATGATGATGATGATGATCAATATCATTATTATTGATATTATTACCAAAATATTCATCTTACAGATATTATTATCAAAATATTTATCATTATTGTAAATATTTTTATTTCTATCATTATTATTATAATCATTATCATTATCACTATTATTATCATTATCATTGTTATTATTATTATAATCGTTATTATTATTATTATTATTATTATTATTATTATTGTTATTAATATCATTATTATTATCGTTATTATTATAAATATAATTATTATTATTATCATTCTATTATTATTATTATTATTATTATTATTATTATTATTATTATCATTATTACTATTATTAATTATATTATCCTCCGTATGACTTTTGCTATCATTATGGCCGTTACTATAATTATGACTGATATCATCATTATCAGTTATTATCATTAATACTGTTATCATAATTACTGTTATCATCATGATCGCTGATATTATCATTATTACTGTTAATAACATTATTACCTCTTTTATCATTATTGTTGTTATCGTCATTAATACTGTTATTATCATAAGTACTATCATTGTCATTATCACTATTAGTATCATTATTGCTGTTATTGTCATTGTCATTGTTTTGGGCATTTCTAGTATTGTCTTTGTCATCATAGTTATCATTATGATCTTGATGATCATCATGATTATTATCCTCAATATTATTATCATCATTATATTTTTGTTATTATTGCTATCATTGCTGTTGTTATAAGTGGTGGTCCTGCTGTTGTGAATTTATTGTTAAACTTACCAACACAGCAATTACTATTATTGTCATTTTCAGTTTCATTATCGTTATCATCCAAGTCCTCCTCCTAATTACCACGATGGTCATTACCATTACTATCATTACCACCATTATCATTAACGATCACGCAGAAGATACTCGTAAAAAGATAAGCTTACCCACACACCAAATGAATAAGCCAACACAGTGTTATTGTGGCCAGTGAAAGTAGAATCGAGGGAGCCGCGGCAACGCCTGGCACTTGGCATGGATTCCGGGCCAAATGACCTTCCTTCCTTAAGCTATCGTTAATCTCAAGGAGTCTGTCAGGCATTGATGGAAGAATTACAGGTGTTTGCCTTCCTTGGAGTTGAGGTTTGGGGGGAGGGAGGTTGGAGGGAGGGAGGTTGGGAGGTGAGGAGGGAAGGGGGTGAAGGAGGAAGGGGGAGATAGGGGAAGGGGAGGGAGGGAGGAGGAGGAGGAGGTGGAGGAGTAGGAGGAGTAGGAGGAGGAGGAGGATAGAGGAAAAAGAAGAGGTAGGAGGGGGGGGGGAGAGGAAGGAGGTGTGGGAAGTGGGGGAAAGAGGTAAGAGGGAAAAAAGCGACGTTGGAGAAGAACGGAAGATGGGGGAGCAGGGGAGTAGAGAAACAGAGTTGGGGGAAGACGGGGAAAGTGAGGAGGAACAGGAAGGAGGGGAGAAGAGGGGATGTGGTGGAAAAGAAGGAGAAAAAAAGAACTTTGGAAAATTATAGAGTTTTAGATGGATTTTCCTTAAGTGGTTCTCCTTTCATTACTGTCAGGATGATAGGAGGAAGAGGAGGAGAAAGAAGCAAAGAAAAGAACCTGTTGTAAAGATGATGATAATGACGAAGATAATGACAATCGGAAAAATAAAAAGCAAGAAAAGAGAAAAATTGGTATCTTATATGCGCCCATGAATAGAGAGTCAATTATGGTGTGCTTAGAATCCGAAATGACACTTGTTCTGAGTATTCATTAAAAGAGTCTTCATGTGCTGTTGAAAAATATCAGTGACAATAAAGCGTCAAATAAAAGATAAATCTTTGCGTTAGAATCACCTCTACGTCATTAACTTTTTTACAAATAAAACTCTTCATCGAGTTTATATTCATATTTGTATTTTGCATTTGTGCGTATGTATTGATTTGTAATAATAGTAGTAAATAGCAATAATAGCAGTGATAATAGCAGTAATGATTACGGCAATAACTAGAAATAATTATAGTTACAATAATAAAACCAGTAGTACAAACACTAACTACACTCGTTGAAATACTAGCAGCCGTAAACATTATGATCATGATGATAAGAATAAATATTACTAATATTACCAGTAGTAACGATAGTAATAATGATAACTAAAATATTTCTTCTGTGGTCGAAATTGAATCCATTCGGTAGCAGCTTATATCCATCTTCAGTTTGTTCGTGCGATTGCTGTGAACTAGTTACATGTAATAATATTAGACAAACATTTCACTATTGCATCTACTTTGGATGTGAGGACGCCCAAAGTCACTCTGAAATAGCAATATGGGAGCTGGGAATTTACTTACCGTACAGTACTCAAGATAGCAGTCATAACTACTTACGTCACTGTACATTAGGAATAAGAAGACTACTAACATCAAGTAAGACAGGAACCAGAAAAATACTTACATTAGAATAAGGGCATGGAAAATGCTCCGGCAATTGAAGTAGGAACAAAACACTACTTACACTAAATAAGAAAGGAGTAAGGAGATTACTTACGCAAAGGAAACAACCAGGAAACAGCTCACATTGCGTAAGGCAGGAGGAAGAAAATTACATGGAATAAAATAGGAATTTGAGAACTGGTTATTTAAGGCAAGTCTGTTTACTCTATTTACCTTATGGAAGATATGACTTAGAAAACGGTTCGCATTAGGAAGAACAGGAACTAGAAAAGCACTTATATTATGCACAATATTAACCAGAAAACTTATTACATTAGCAATAACTAGAAAGCTACTTACATTAAACAAATTGAGAATTATGAAAATATTCACATTTGTCGAAATGGAAACTAGGAAACTATTTACATTCGCGATGTTTATAAAAGACCCCGTTCCTTTGTCGAATCAGAAAGTACTTGAACCCGATGCATCTACCGCTTTTCTTTCAAGCAATCCCACGCTGACGACGCTGAGCTCACGAGTCCTCTCCTCTGCTAATAAATCCTTGAGCCATCCTGGAAATATTTCTAAGGATACGTGCTCTGCTATGGAGGAGAAAGAACTGTCTTCGTGTCGTCCGTGGCGGAAGGCTTAAGTGGCAGAAGACAAACGCACGTTGGAGAACTTAATGAACTGTAAAGATATCATATTCCTGTACGAGCTGCTTTCAGGATCCTGTTCCTAGTGACCAAATTCAATTAAGAGGAGAGAGCAGAAGACTTAAAAGCAGATAATTTAGAGCACACCAATTAAATCAGACACCGTAGATCAGACAACTTAGATGAGGCAATTTAGAGCAAACAAATTAAATCAGACAACTTAGAACATACATTTTAAAACAAACAACTTAGAGCAGACAAATTAGAACACACAATCATAACAAGTGCACACAACTTAGAGCAAACACCTCAGGATTTTTATTTGATTTGCAGATAAGTAGGACTGTAGGAATCAAGCAAATAAGAAGGTGTTGGGGAACATGATTCCCCAAAGAAACTCATCTTGAGAGGGGGAGATAGAGGAGGAGAAGGGGTAGGGGGAAGAAGGGGAGGGGATGGAGAAGAGGGAGAGGAGGAGGGGATGAGGGGGAGGAGAGGAGGAGGAGAGGAGGGAGAGGGAGAGGAGGAGGGAGGGCGGGGAGGGGGAGGAAGAGAAGGGAGACGAGGAGGGGGGGAGAGGAAAAGGAGGGAGAAGAGGAGTGGGAGAGGGAGGAAGAAGAGGAACAGGAGGAGGGAGAAGGAGAAGAAGAGCAGTGACGATGCAATATCCAAGCAAGAGCTCAAGCAAGGCCGATATTCTGAACACAAAATAATTCTATTGCGTTTTTTTTTTTTTTTTTTTTTTTGGGGGGGGGGGTCCAGCTTGTGAAATTGTGTCTTTGTTTTCATGAATACCTTTATTCATATTGGATATTCGCTCTTACCGTTTTCTGCCCTTTCCTTATACGTCTAGAATGGCGTTGGAGTTTCCCGTTCGTTTCACTAATAAGAGAAGAGGCCGAGTTTAGCATCAGATACAGCCAGTGAGACAGAATTGACACGATAACCCTTGCAGATCCGTGAGCGTCTGTGCACGCATGAGCCCCCCAGCATGCCAGGGTTATCTTCAAGCATCGTTTCCTTCACTCCTTCCTACCCACCTCCTCCTCCCTCCCACTTCTATTCTTTCTTCCTTGTCTCTTTCTCTTTCCCTTTCTTCTTTTCGCCTTTCATTTTCAAATCTGTTCTTAGTTAAATGCTTCATATTTCTTTCTTCTTTCCATCCTTTTCGTTCTTTCTTTCGCGATATTTGATTTTTTTCATCTTTCCTCTTTCTTTCTTTAAATGTCTTCTCCTTGCTTCCTTCCGCTTCTCCTTCCAGAGAGCTTCCTTGTCTCTTATCCTGTCTTCCCTTCCTTTCGTCTTTCTTTTCATCTTCCGTCTTCCGTCCTTCCTTCCATGCCCCTTCTTCTCCCCTTTCTTCCTTACTTCCTTTCGCTTCTTTTTCCACACGCCTTCCACGCTTCCTTTCTTCTTTTCGTCTTCCTTTTCATCTTCTGTCTCCCGTCCTCCCTTCAATGCCCCCTCCTCTCCCCTTTCTTCCTTATTTCCTTTTGCTTCTCTTTCCACACTTCTGCTATGCCCCCCCCCCTCCCCGTTCATTTCTTCCTTCTGCCTCTCTCTTCACCCTTTCTCCCTCTCAGGCACTAAACCCGCGAAAGATCATAAGAAGAGGCTATGCTTCGAACCCCTTGTCTTCGAATCTGAACTCTGGAACTTCGAATCTGAACCCCCAGTCATCGACTCTAAAACTTTGGCCTTCGAAACTGAATCCCTTGTCTTCGCAACTGAACCTCCGAACCTTCGAACACAATCTCGAAAAAGTGTATGAAACGCAAGCAACCTAGCATCCCCTCTAACATGCTAACATACAAACAAATTACAAAAAATACAAACAAAACGCAAAATACAAAATAAAAAACACACACACACACACACACACAAAAAAAAAAAAAAAAAAAAAAAAAAATACAACACGCTAGTATACAAACCAACGGTTCCTTTCTTCCGACATGACGTGGCGTCCCAAGAGACCGCCTTGGTTGTGGGTCGATCCATCCCATAAAGGACTGGGATCTCTCACGCGCTCGCCCGCCCTTTTTGCGAGTATGGGATCCTAGTCATCAGATCGGGCCGCAGCATCAGTCTCGTTCACTCGTTTTTTTACTTTCGAAAGTGTTTTACTTTTTGTTCTTCTTGTTGTTGTTGTTGGCTTGATTTGTTTTATTGTTGAAGATTTTGTATGTGCCTTGTCAGACCTTTTTTTTTCTTGTTTCTTTTTTTTTTCTTCTTGTAAGCTTTGTGTTTAAGTTGTCAGACTTTTCCTCGCTTTTTTTTCTTTTCTTTTCATTTCTTGTAAACTCTGTATGAGACGTATCAGACTTGGGACTACGGTTTATGAATATATATATATATTTTTTGTAATATGGCGTAATTAGAATAGAATGATATTAGTGAATTATTGGAATTACACGTAGTTTTCATTATTACCGGTTACCGGTTCTCTGTCTCAATCTTTCTCTTTCCCTCATACTCACTCTCTCTCTCTCTCTCTCTCTCTCTCTCTCTCTCTCTCTCTCTCTCTCTCTCTCTCTCTCTCTCTCTCTCTACCATACCCCCCCCCCCCCCCACACACACTATCGGTACGTTTAGACATTAAAATTGTCCTACTCTTATAAATAATTAAACCAAAAAAAGTACCGACTGAGACAGTTGTGTTTCAATAACGATGCGAAAATCCTCCTTCGGTACCATGTTTTGCACACGTACAGTACCTCTAGAGTGGCGATTTGCAAGCTAGGGTGCAAGAAATGTTTACAGTGGATACGGGTCTTACTCCATTTTTTTCATTTATATTTATCTAACCCATTATTTTGTATTGTATACGTATTGCTTTAAAATTTATTCAGAAATATTAGCAAAATTTACAACGGAAGATGCATTTGGGGATGCAAATCTTTAAGAGGTACATGCTTAACTAAAATGTGAGTCACTAAGTTAAATACGCCCCCAATAGTTATAGTATCAGTTAAAAGGGTATACAGTATGTTACAAATAGATAAGTGGACGAGTTGACTAATCAGCAGATAGACTAACTGATAAACACACGAATAGACATACAAATAGAGAGGTTCTGTGTAGACATATAAACAGGCAAAGAGAGAGCTAGATATACTAACACAATGCAAATACACTGACTGAATTTAGATGAAAACAATCTGGCATCTTATTAGCTCGAACATATCATTATTTTAAAAAGCCAATATAATTAGGATTCCCTGAGGGGCAACGTCTTTTGACCCTCCATATCTGTCAGGAACCTTCATGTCCAACCATCATTTCCAAACCCGAAATAATCTCACGGTAATTGAATCTATTGGCAGGGAGATTGTTTCCTCGCTATATTTAGGAAAGGGCCGTTGCACCGCGCTATCGGGCAGACCCTCCCCCCCCTCCCTCCCCCAGCCCACCCTCTCGCCTCTCCTCCTTTGCTCTGCTTCTTTGGATGTGAAATCGCGACCCGCCAGTGATGTCTTCGGCCAAGCCCATCGGCGGCAGGTCCGGGTCATCTCGCCGGGAGGACGACTCATCTCGCTACAACTGTTCCTCTCTCTCCTTCTATCCCGGCTTGTTAACAAAGGCCAACCTTCACTTAAACCCCCTCTCATTCTAGTCCTAGCCTCTCCCTTGA
>NC_061824.1:26456567-26459067 GCF_019202785.1 Penaeus chinensis
CTCCCCCCAACCCCTCTCTCTCTCTCTCTCTCTCTCTCTCTCTCTCTCTCTCTCTCTCTCTCTCTCTCTCTCTCTCTCTCCTCTCTCTCTCTCTTTCTCTCTGTCTCTCTCTCTCTATCTATCTATCTATCTCCCTCCCTTCCTCCCTCTCTCTCTCATTATCTCTCTCTCTCTCTCTCTCTCTCTTTCTCTCTCTCTCTCTCTCTCTCTCTCTCTCTCTCTCTCTCTCTCTCTCTCTCTCTCTCTCTCTCTCTCTCTCTCTCTCTTTCTCTCTCTCTCTCTCTCTCTCTCTCTCTCTCTCTCTCTCTCTCTCTCTCTCTCTCTCTTTTCTTCCCCCTTCTCTCTCTCTTTCTCTCTCCCCCCCCCCCCCTCTCTCTCTTTCTCTCTCTCTCTCTCTCTCTCTCTCTCTCTCTCTCTCTCTCTCTCTCTCTCTCTCTCTCTCTCTCTTTTTCTTCCCCCTTCTTGCTCTCTCTCTCTCTCTCTCTCTCTCTCTCTCTCTCTCTCTCTCTCTCTCTCTCTCTCTCTCTCTCTCTTTTTCTTCCCCCTTCTCTCTCTCTCTCTCTCTCTCTCTCTCTCTCTCTCTCTCTCTCTCTCTCTCTCTCTCTCTCTCTCTCTCTCTCCCCCTCTCGCTCTGTCTGTCTGTCTGTCTGACTGTCTCTCTGTCCTTCCCTCCCTCCCTGACTCACCTCCCTCTCCCTCTTTCTCCTTACTTCCCCTTCTCTCTCTATTTCCCTCCTGTTCCTCCTTCTCTTTCCTTCCATCTAACCCTCTCTCTTTCTCTCCTCGTGTTTACATATCGCTTTGTTTGCGTGTATGTATTAATATTTGCGTCATCGTTTGCTCACACAACACAATTTGATTTTCACCTGTTTGTTTATGTGTATGTGTGTATTTGGCCATCGCGCCGCCCCTCCCATGGGCACTTCTTGGGCAGCTCACCCGGCGCGTGCAATGCAGTGCACAGCTTCTCGTGGACGGATCGCCTGTCGAAAGTGATGCAGGCCACATGTCAACGGATAATAATACAGAGCATAACCCTTCGCTGACAGATCGCCCGGCGAAAGTAATGCAGAGCACAACCTCTTGCGGACACACGACCTGTCAGAATACAACCTCCCACGATAGATGACCCGACGAAAATAATGCAAAAAAACATAACCTCTCGCGGACAGATCACCCGACGGAGAGCACAACCTCTCCCGGACCAGATCACCCGGCGAGAGTAATGCAGAGCACAACCTCCCGCGGACATATCAGCCGGCGTGAATAATGCAAAACGCAACCTGTCTCAGACACATCATCCGGCAAGAGTAATGTAAAACACAACCTCTCTCGAACCGTTCATCCGACGAAAATAATACAAAACACAACCTGCCTCGGACCGATCACCCGGGGGGGAGTAACGCCGAGCGCAGCCTCTCTCGGACCAGATCTCCTTCGCTGGACAAATCTCATCGGTCACACCTCACTGAACTGGTCTTGCCGGGTCAGGTCTCGCTCGCTCGCTCGCTCGCTCCCCGTGTCTTCCTGCTCAAGGGTGTGGAAGCGAAGGCAGGTCGTTCTGTATGAACCCGAACGAAAACCTCGGGTCATCTCCGCCCTTCCTTTATGCTCCTCCGCGGGGACCCGATGCCGGAGCGGGTCGGGGCGGGCTGGGCGCTACGCCTTGGGTCAGCGAGGGTCATTCGGGGTTCACAGCAGCTTCGCTGTGGCGGGAATAGGTTATTTGTTATTGCTTATAGTTAGCGTTATTCTTTTTTTCTTTTTTTTTTCCTTCTTTTCTCCTTTTTTCTCCTTTTTCTTTTTCTTCTTTTGTTTTATTCTTCTTTTCTCCTTACTTTTTTTTTCCTTTTCTGTGTTTATATGATTCGAACCTTCATTATTTCAAAGCTTTTGGTTATTTTTCAACTTTCCACGTTCAATCCTGTGTTTCATTGCCTAACCACTTTCCGTTTCACTATAGAGAAATATATATTTTTTTCTTATTTGGTTATTTAACTACCCGATTCAAAATCCTTTATTCGTATAAAGACGTCTGTTTATTTTTTACAGCCACATTTATATATTTGTATTTTTTATTTCTATCATAATATGGCTGCTGTGTCGTACTTTATTACATAATTATAAGGAATCTTGAATCAGATATCTCTATTTCAGTAAGTATCACATTGCGTTATGTTCTAACCACCGAAGGCATCACTTCTTTTGCCTGCAAGTTTAGCAACCATGCAATTATTTTCTCAATGACAGTCATTCGCCAAGATTTTTATAGACTGATTCATACATCCAGATTTTTTTTTTTTCAGCTTGACTAAATTCACGGTCTCTTCATTTAATTGTTTTTCTTTTTTCGTTGTTGGTCTCCTCCATTGCGCCTTTCAGCATTTTTAATACTAATTTATTTCTGCGCTAAACTATCGTAACGTAATTCTATCGACTATTCTAACTTATTTCTATAGACTATCCTAACTTATTTCAAAGACCTTCCTAACTTATTTCT
>NC_061824.1:26466567-26469067 GCF_019202785.1 Penaeus chinensis
ATATATACATATATATATATATATATATATATATATATATATATAGAGAGAGAGAGAGAGAGAGAGAGAGAGAGAGAGATGTATTCATAACATATGTATATTTGCATATAAATACATTGTGTGTTTGATGTGCAAATTCTTGCTGATGTATATAATAGTAGTTGTAAACTTTTTCTTCGAAATATAAAGGGTAACTTTTATTCTCTTTTAAACAAATTCTCCGAAAGTCAAATGTCGACTAGAATTACAGCTCTTGCAATGGCAGTCAAATGGACGATAAAAGGACTCTCACCGAAAGACCTCTCAAAATGTTCATTTATTTAAACAGATTTGAATGTTGTAATTTTAGCTCTCGCTCAGCCACTCTGTCACGATTGTTCCCAACACGGATAGTCCTTCTGAGGTGCAAGCATACATACATATACCAGTGCGTACTTACAAGCACATATATTCACACACACACACTCAATCACTCACTCACTCACACACACAGATATATATATATATATATATATATATATATATATATATGTGTGTGTGTGTGTGTGTGTGTGTGTGTGTATATATATATATTTATATATATATATGTATATATATATATATATGTGTGTGTGTGTGTGTGTGTGTATATATATATATTTATATATATATATAGAAATATAAATAAAAATGCACATACGCATGTATCTATTTATCTATCTACACACACACACACACACACACACACACACATACACATACACACACACACACACAGACACACACATATACACATTTTTAAAAGAGAAGAGCTTTTAGAATCGATAATTTCATCACACGTTTATGTTCTATCACTGTTCTACTGTGTTTCAATAATTGTTTCTGTCTAAAATAACAGGAAAAAAAACATGTCCAAATCTTCAGTTGGCAACATCACATACCACAACGTTAAATTTGATTTTTCTTGCATTTTATACTCCCCTTAAGAACAATCTCACGCATAGTCGAAACTTATTTTTTTCTGTTATTCCGGAAATGATTATATGTATCTTATTTTTTTTCCGCCTTGACCTACCATGACCTGCCATCATGCTGTGTGAAAAATGAGAGAAAAAAAATCGTGTCTCTCAGCACCTGTTATTTGTTAATAACACCTGCTGACCTTTGCGGAATCCTAGATCTTTATTTAATGTTTGCGTCTTCCTTCGTGCTAATGTTCAAGGATACGAACCTAAATATTTTTGTATTTATTCACCTTATATTTTCATTTTTTTTCTTCTTCTTTTAAGGAGGTTTTATACATGAAAAGGGAAAAAGGCATCATTATGATAGGTAATGATATGCAGTTATGTTTGAACAAAGATTTAATTGATAATTTAAAATCTAAAAAAACAACAGTTATGGTGGATAATGATGCGTAAGTAGGTTTAGTCAAGGTTTTTTTTTTTGTATCTTAAGAAGGTTTGATATGTTATAGGAAAAAAAAGTTACCGTTATGACGTGTAATGATAAGTAATTATGTTAATTTCCAAGAGTAAGATGTGAGATTCTGTCATCATTATTTTGGCCACGAGCCGGTCCTACAGGGTGATGTTAACTGTATATCGGAGGGAAAATGTTACTGCCGCTGATGATGATGTTGATGGCCATAACGACGACGAAAAGGACAACTATGATAATGATGATGGGGTGACTACAAAGATACGTACAGATATACTCATTTTCTGTTTCTGTATGTGTGTGTGTTTGTGTGTGCGTGTGTGTGTGTGTCTCTCTCTGTCTGTCTCTCTCTCTCTTTGTATGTGTATGTGTGTGTGTGTGTGTGTGTGTCTGTTTGTCTCTCTCTTTGTCTCTGTCTCTGTCTGTCTCTTTCTTTCTCTCTCGCTATCTCTCTCTTTCTGTGTGCATGTGTGTGTGTGTGTGTGTGTGTGTGTGTGTGTGTGTGTGTGTGTGTGTGTGTGTGTGCTTGTTTGCATACATATACTCATAACATTTATGTGTGTTTGCTACTTTATTTATCTCTTCAGTTCCCCACCACCTATTCGCCTGTATATTCATCCGCCAGCATGTTTTCGCGTACGTGCGCCTGGGCGTCATTTAACCGAATATAATTAGATTTATACTCGGATAAATTTTGTTTTGCCTTATGAATAAACGTATGAAGAAATTGGCTTTGATGCGCGTCTCCATTAGTATGCAAAACGAAATTTATTATCAAAACAACTATTTATCAATATGTCAATTTATTACTTTATTTGCCAATTTATCTTTCTATCATCCTGATATAAATCAATACGTAAAACATTCAGGAATAAAAATACATTCAATGAACACCATCGGACGGAGGAGCAGTGAATAATTCCCTTGTCCATTATCAGAGGCTCGATAGAACCAGCAACAAAATCAAACAGGTAAGAGACAATTTCCCAGCAAACGAAAACAGCGGACCGAATTTAGCGCGGAGGAAACGACCAACTTGGAGATAAGCCGAGTTGTATGGTTGGAAAGCTAGCGATAAGGT
>NC_061824.1:26491567-26494067 GCF_019202785.1 Penaeus chinensis
CTATTATCAAAGATGCAACACAGTCAGTAGGAAATCCTGAGTAGGACTTTTTCTGTTCACTTCTGGCTATTATTTGGTCAACTTTCCCCTTTTTCTCCCTCTTTCTTCCTTTCTCTCTATATCACACTCTCTCCTTCTCTCCCTCTCCCCCCACTCTCTATCTATCTCTCTCTTTCTTTCTCTCCCTCCCCCCTTTCTTTCTCTCTCTCCCTCTCTCTCTCTCCCTTTCTCTCTCTCCCTCTCCCCCTCTCTTTCTCTCTTTCACCCTCCCTCCCTCCTTCCCTTTCTCTCCAACTCCCTCCCTCCCTCTCTCCCTCTCTCCCTCTCTCTTTCTCTTTTAGGACGAACTTGCTTGCGTAAATAATGGTACATACACCTTGCTAAACGGGTGTGTGTGTTAGGTTTTGCTGACCAAAGGGGAATATGTGATAACCAAATTTGCAAGTTGATTCTGTGGACCTTATGACATGATGAGGAGAAAAAAATGGTCATCAAAGGGAACTGTATTAGTCAAACTCCTTTCACTTCACTAATATTGGTAGAGTGACTGAATCGTCGGTTTTAGTTGACTCTAAAATATTGAAAGTTTGCCTTAACTTGGGATGACTTAGTGAATATCATGAAGGTGAATAATTATGGAAAGGGTATTTTGTGTATACACGGCTTAGACTGCGTAGGTGGTGTAAGTGGGAGGACTGAAACTTAAGATATCATCTTATACTTTTTTATTAATGTGATTTTTTTCTTTGGGTAGTGATGGTGTTGTCAGCCCCTTGCATGATTTATAGACCCTCGTTACGAATGTTAGCAGGATTAGAATTGACTATATTTTCCATGTTATACATATAAATATATAATGTATATACTTATATATATATATATATATATGTATATATATAGTATATTCCACACACACACACACACACACACACACACACACACACACACACACACACACACACACACACACACATATATATATATATATATATATGTGTGTGTGTGTGTGTGTGTGAGTGTGTGTGTGTGTGTGTGTGTGTGTGTGTGTGTGTGTGTGTGTGTGTGTGTGTGTGTGTGTGTGTGTCTGTGTGTGTGTGTGTGCTTATACACACACACACACACACACACACACATACATATATATATATATATATATATATATATATATATATATATATATATATATATATAAATATTGCGGCATACGTCGGTCACATACACCATAGATTTTCACTTTGAAGAGTCATGATTTATGAGTTGGAACAGCGCCTAGCGTGGCTGTTTAAGCTGGTGCGCGGGTGACCCAAGGCTCCTCGCTCTCTGCCAATCAAGACTGAGGCTTAGAACCGTTTTCTACCACCTTAGGAGCGATCTCTCCAGGGTGAAGCCTGGTCAAGGGGCTCATGGAAGACAAGCTATTCCTCATGCAGTAAGTCTCCTCCTTCACATAACTAATGTAATCCCAGGGAAGGGCAAGAGCCGATGCAGCTTGCCACAAGTGCTGTTGCAGGAGTTGCCAGAACGAAGTTGGAGTCAACGACGAATTGGCCGAGGGACTCCAGCTCTGGATTTCTCCTTAGGATTTACTTCCTTCGGTATCTGAGCAGAAGACTCGACTGCTAGGGAACAACATGCCACCAAGGCATCCATGGTGCCTAGGATGATTTGATTTATCAAATCCAAAAGAAAATAAGTATATATGTATATGCATATATATATATATATATATATATATATATATATATATATATATATATATATATGTACATACACAAATATATATGTATATATATTGTATATATATATATATATATATATATATATATATATATATATTATATATATATGTTTGTGTGTGTGTGTTCGTTCACAAGCACGTGTCTGCGTATGGAATCTAATTAGCAATCCAAACATCAACAAAGATGGGTCACAATAGAAACGTTCGCAAGAGATCAAAATGGAAGTGAAAGAAATGAAGCAGCAAAAGCGCACAGAAAAGTAATAGAAACACACTTTCTCCCAACACAAACAGGAAGGTATATGGTTTCAACCGAGTCGTACTTGCCCCCTTTTTTTCATGTGGAGAAAAAGGAAGAAAAAAGGTGAGCGCAAGATCTCGTCGATTTGCCAAAGTAGTTGATAAGCGCTCCGAAAGTCTTGGAAGGTCTTTTGACCCTTTCTGCGCTCCTCTCTTCCCTCCCAGCGCACTATCGTCTCAGCCATCACATACGTGAAAAAATACTTCAATATAAAGACATTATCAGAAAATATATAAAAAAAAGAGTGGCCTCAGGCGGAGAAAACTTCCATAGTTCATCCTGTAAAGTGGCGTCAAGGAATCATTATGATAACGAAGGTCTTCGCTGCCACGAAAACATAAACAAAAAAGCATCGATGGGAACCGATAGACGCTATTGGTATGGAGATCGAGGCGTAAAGGGGGCGTTTTTGTCACATCCAATCCCATTTGTCATTAAAATTCCCCGGAAGATCCTATCGC
>NC_061824.1:26501567-26506567 GCF_019202785.1 Penaeus chinensis
CAGCACGGACACACGGAGCTTCAAGCCAACTGCAGCAGGGACGAATTGCGCCGAATTATCTATCAGTTAAAATAGGATATTGATGGATAAAAGGAACCACGGAGGTGAATGAGTCCAAACGCACCTCGCAGTGAGTCCCCGCGATCCAGGTGAGGGTAGGGGAGGGCGTTAGGGGCGCAGGTGAGACCCGAGGTTGAAGCCAGGGTACAGGTGAGGGGCAGAGGGACGGGTGAGGGAAGGGCCGGGCAGCACGAGCACAGCCCGTGTAAAAGGACTGAGGTATGCGAAGTATTTGGTGAATGTAAAATGGAGACGTACGCTTGACCCCAGCCAAATTATTGTTCAGGGAACGTCATCTAATGAAAGTTGCGGGAGGGAGACGCTGCCGTGTTGCGGGGGGGAGAAAGGGGGGGTGTAAATAAGAAGTGTATCGCTTGGATCACCGAGTTTCGATCTCCTGCTCAGTCCTAATTGGGTGCAAGTCCCTTCTACAGATTCTTAGGGCTTCGACACAGCTTCTTTCCTCTAACTTTCTCTCGCTCACTATGCGTGTGTATGTATGCATTTATGTTGTATCTTTGGAGTAAACACAGTCGCAGAGGCTGGTATGTGTATGTGTGTATATATAAATGTATGCACACACACACACACACATACACATATGTATGTATACATACATATATATAAATATCTATCTATTTGTCTATCTATTTATCCATTTATATAATACACACACACACACACACACACACACACACACACACACACACACACACACATATATATACATATATATATATATATATTTATATTTATATACATGAATTTATATATATATATATATATATATATATATATATATATATAATGTTTATATATACATATGTTTATACATACATACATATATATATATATGTTTATATATAAATATATATAAATATATATGTATGCATATATGTACATATGTATATGAATATACACACACAGACAAAGACACACACACACACACACACACACCTATATATATATATATATATATATATATATATATATATATATATATAGAGAGAGAGAGAGAGAGAGAGAGAGAGAGAGAGAGAGAGAGAGTGAGAGAGAGAGAGAGAGAGAGAAAGAGAGAGAGAGAGAGAACATCTAGAAATATGTAGATATTTATAATTATATAGATGCGAGAAGGGATAGAAGGATATACACAAACATAAACCTGTACGTTTGTGTGTGCGTGTCTCTGTGTGTGTGTGCGTGTGTACATGTATATGCATACAGTGTGTGAGCGCAATACCTTCACTCACATTCCTCTCCCTAAAACGAATGCCTTTGAATGTTTACCTTTTCTCTTACTTATTTACCATTCATTGTGGTGATTAGTACCGTGCTAATCATTTCGATTAGCATGTCCATTCAGAGGGCATGGTACTCCCTGGAGCAGAGTGTCCCATGCCCAAAGGGTGGGACACGGAGACACGGTGAAGTAAAGCAGGGGGCATCACAAGGAAAGTAAAAGTGTCGAGAAAAGACCACCTCATGCTCGTGGTATGCGACGCTGCCGTTTCTCTCCATGTGCTAGATACACGGTGGTGCCAAATCTCTCACGTGCAATGCAACAAAACCATCTCCATTATGTGTTTGTGTGTGTTTGTAAGTGTGTTTGAGGGTGGGGCGTATTTGTCAGAAATCGAGAAGTAGCAAAATTACAAGAAGAATATTTAATTCATTGTTCGGGAGATACCACAGAAGAAAATTGATGTGCCTCGCCTTTCTTCAGAAAATTTATAGCGTGTTTATTCCATAAATTGTGGGAAACATATTTTATCATGGAGAGGCGAGTGATATCACAGGGAATTTTTGCCGTTTTGGTATATTTGATGACCAACCTTTGCTGAACCTCGGCCTTGACAGAGCTACGAAATATAGACTCTTAAAATGTGTATTGGATTCGGTGCTTAACACACTATACTTTATTCGTCTCCAGGTTTTCGATTTCTGTTATTTTTATTTTTTCTTGGTATGTTTTCTCCTCTCTCTCTCTCTCTCTCTCTCTCTCTCTCTCTCTCTCTCTCTCTCTCTCTCTCTCTCTCTCTCTCTCTTTCTCTCTCTCTCTCTCTCTCTCTCTCTCTCTCTCTCTCTCTCTCTCTCTCTCTCTCTCTCTCTCTCTCTCTCTCTCTCTCTCTCTCTCTCTCCTCCCCTCCTTGTCTCTCTCTCTCTCTCTCTCTCTCTCACTCTCTCTCTCTCTCTCTCTCTCTCTCTCTCTCTCTCTCTCTCTCTCTCTCTCTCTCTCTTTCTCTCTCTCTCTCTTTCTCTCTCTCTCCCTCCCTTCCCCCCCCCCCCTCTCTCTCTCTCTCTCTCTCTCTCTCTCTCTCTCTCTCTCTCTCTTTCTCTCTCTCTCCTCCCCCCCCCCTCTCCCCCCCCCTCTCTCTCTCTCTCTCTCTCTCTCTCTCTCTCTCTCTCTCTCTCTTTCTCTCTCTCTCTCTCCCTTCCCCCCCTCTCTTTCTCTCTCTCTCTCTCTCTCTCTCTCTCTCTCTTTCTCTCCTTCTCTCCTTTCTCCGCTTTCCCTTTCTTTCTTTCCTTTCATCGCTTCCTCTTCATATCTTTCTGTATTTGTGTGTGTCCTTTATCTTTGTTCTTCCCATTATGTATTCTTTGCCCCTTGCCCCTTGCACCGATTTTGTTTAACGCTCCCTTCTTTTCCCACTATCTCTCTGCCTTTCTGTCTTCTTTTCTTTCTGCTCTCCTCCCTCCCGCCCCCACTCACTCTCTTCTCCCGTTGACTCATTCACTCTCATCCTCCCTCTTCCTCCCTTCTCTATCTATCCATCCATCTCGCTTTCTCTCCCTCCCTCCCGGATCGTGAAACGCACAGTATCAAGACCAGTGTAACTCGCGAGGGCCCAGGTATGCATGGACGTTATGAAGTTGGCGCTGGTGGTGCTGTACCATAACCTGCGGGTAGAAAGTTACATTGACACAACGCCCTAGCCACTTGTAGCAACCGCGCTCAGGTCAAAATCCAAGTTCGTTCGGCAGTGACTCGAGGAAATGAGAGGCAATAATTTGAAAAAAGATTGGGAAAAAAGGAGAGTAAAGATTACAAAAAGAAAGAAAGAAAGAATCGCGGAGGGTTTCTAAACTCGTTGTATTCCGTTGATCTTCTTTCGAGAATTCGTCTTGAGAAGAAATGTGGGCGGACTTCCCCTCCCAATTTGCGTAAGAATTGGACGTAATATTCCACAAGAAAGACGCATAAATTGTCTCGTTAGTCGGACCTTAGTAAATAGGTGATCACGACTTGCTCTTCAATAAATTGCTTGTCGATGGTAAGGCGATAAGTACAATATATTCATGTGCTCGAAATTACTTGTAACAATGCCACTTTCGGCGCGTAAATAAATCAAGCGAAGAGAAAGAGAGAGATAAGAGCAGATAAGACCAAAGGAGGGAAATACTAGACACTTATCATTTATTCTCAGCAGACTTACGGTTGTCGCATGCCTTGTGGAGTTAAGTGTGGCGTTTGCAAGATTCAAATGTTGTTTTTTTAAGAAAGTTAAAAAAGATATTCATTTTCCTCCCCATATGCTTATCTGTCCCTTTTTTCAGTGCAGTAATGAAGATGCTCGGAATGTGAGGAGCTCGTACATTACTTTATTAAATCTCATGAATCCATGCTCACATCCACACACGCCTATTCATAAGTGCACATGTATTCACACACACACACACATACACACACACACACACACACACCCACACACACACATACACACACACACACATACGCACACACACACATACACACACATACACACACACACACACACACACACACACACACATACATACACACAGACACACACACACACACACACACACACACACACATATATATATACACACATAATATATTCATATATATATATATATATATATATATATATATATATGCATATATGTATGTATGTATTTATGTGTGTGTGGGTGTGTTTGTGTGTGATATGTATGTGTGTATATAAACACACACGCACACACACATAAATATATATATATATATATATATATATATATATATATATATATATATATATATATGTATATATATACATATACACACATATATATACATATATATACTTACATACATAAATATATACATATATATGTACATATATATACATATTCACATACATATATATGTATATATATATGTGTGTGTGTGTGTGTGTGTGATTAGTATAACGATAAGAATAAGAAAATAGAGAGTAGAAACCACGTGGTCGAGACCGCAGATGGATCTTTGTCTCGATTCCAGTCCCATATCTCCCCCTCCCCCCCCACATACACCTAACCCCCCCCCCTCCCCTTACACCTTCCCCTACGAACTCGTTCCCAGTTAATTTCGCAGATTCATCCGGAGGGTCAGAAGTACCTGGACATGCTTGGATAACTTCATCGTTTTATCCTTTGCCACGAAGTAAAAAAAAAAAAAAAGAGAATGACAAAGCGAAGAGATTATTAAAAACAAAAACTTGAGAAAGAACGGGTAAAAACGTAGAATGAAAATGCAAGACGGATTTTAAGGCTAGGTTCGATTCTTGTTTTGAAGTTAGAAGAAAAGTAAATGCTTATAGCAGGTTACTTATACCAAGATATATATATATATATATATATATATATATATATATATATATATATATACCCCACGGCGAGAAAAGGACATGAAGCCTTGAGAAGGTAAACGCAGGTCTCGTAGGCATCTAATCAGGCAAGGGTGGTACTACCAAATAACCTCTCAACAGTGAGTTGAGAGAGGTCTATGGCCTACAGTGGAATAAATAGTTGTTGAGAAAAAAAAATATATGTATATACACACACACATATCTATACATATATATATATATATATATATATATATATATATATATATATATGTATATATACATACATATATGTATATATATATATTTCTGTTAGTGTGTGTCTATGTA
>NC_061824.1:26531567-26536567 GCF_019202785.1 Penaeus chinensis
TTATTGTGTGTTATTGTGTGTTATTGTGTGTTATTGTGTGTTATTGTGTGTTATTGTGTGTTATTGTGTGTTATTGTGTGTTATTGTGTGTTATTGTGTGTTATTGTGTGTTATTGTGTGTTATTGTGTGTTATTGTGTGTTATTGTGTGTTATTGTGTGTTATTGTGTGTTATTGTGTGTTATTGTGTGTTATTGTGTGTTATTGTGTGTTATTGTGTGTTATTGTGTGTTATTGTGTGTTATTGTGTGTTATTGTGTGTTATTGTGTGTTATTGTGTGTTATTGTGTGTTATTGTGTGTTATTGTGTGTTATTGTGTGTTATTGTGTGTTATTGTGTGTTATTGTGTGTTATTGTGTGTTATTGTGTGTTATTGTGTGTTATTGTGTGTTATTGTGTGTTATTGTGTGTTATTGTGTGTTATTGTGTGTTATTGTGTGTTATTGTGTGTTATTGTGTGTTATTGTGTGTTATTGTGTGTTATTGTGTGTTATTGTGTGTTATTGTGTGTTATTGTGTGTTATTGTGTGTTATTGTGTGTTATTGTGTGTTATTGTGTGTTATTGTGTGTTATTGTGTGTTATTGTGTGTTATTGTGTGTTATTGTGTGTTATTGTGTGTTATTGTGTGTTATTGTGTGTTATTGTGTGTTATTGTGTGTTATTGTGTGTTATTGTGTGTTATTGTGTGTTATTGTGTGTTATTGTGTGTTATTGTGTGTTATTGTGTGTTATTGTGTGTTATTGTGTGTTATTGTGTGTTATTGTGTGTTATTGTGTGTTATTGTGTGTTATTGTGTGTTATTGTGTGTTATTGTGTGTTATTGTGTGTTATTGTGTGTTATTGTGTGTTATTGTGTGTTATTGTGTGTTATTGTGTGTTATTGTGTGTTATTGTGTGTTATTGTGTGTTATTGTGTGTTATTGTGTGTTATTGTGTGTTATTGTGTGTTATTGTGTGTTATTGTGTGTTATTGTGTGTTATTGTGTGTTATTGTGTGTTATTGTGTGTTATTGTGTGTTATTGTGTGTTATTGTGTGTTATTGTGTGTTATTGTGTGTTATTGTGTGTTATTGTGTGTTATTGTGTGTTATTGTGTGTTATTGTGTGTTATTGTGTGTTATTGTGTGTTATTGTGTGTTATTGTGTGTTATTGTGTGTTATTGTCATCATTATTATTTTTTTATTATCATAACTATTATTGATATTAACATTATAACTATTTTATTTATCATTTTTATCATTATTATTGTTCTAATTGCTGTTGTTGGTTTTATTACTATTACTATCATTATTATCATTATCATTATTATTACCATTATCATTATTTGTATTATTATCAATATCATTATTATTATCGTTATCATGATTTTTTCGACTATTATTGTTATCATTATTATTACCATTACTATTACTACTATTATTATTATTACTAGGATTAGTATTATCATTATCACTGATATTGTTATTATCAGTATTGTCACGGATATTATTATTCTTCATATCATTATTATTACTAGTATTGTTATTATCATTATAATGATGATAATAACAATCATTACAACTATTATCATTATCATTATTAATCTTGTTATTATCATCATTACTATTATTATCATTATTATTATTATCATTATTATATTTATTATTATTATCGGTATTATTGTTATTACTGCCCTTATTGTTAATTTTATCATTGTTATTATTAATTTCATTTTTGTTATTAGTAGTATTGTTATCATCATCATTATTATTGATAGTGGTATTATCATAATTATCATTATCTTTCTCCTCTGTACTCTCTCTATTAATGATATTAATATTCTTAGTGTTACTATTGGCATTGTCATTGTTACTATCATTATCCTCATTGTCATTATTGTTATTGTTGTTGCTATTATCATTAGTAATTATATTATAATTAACATTATTGCTATCAATATCATTGTTACTTTTATTATTACTATATTATCATTATCATTACTAGTTTGATAATGATTATCATTATCATCGCTATCATTATTAGCATTATAATGATTATCATTATCATCGTTATTATCAATATCCTTATCATTAGCATCAGCTGTATCCTTACAATTATCATTATTCTAATTCTGTTAATCTGGTATATTTTGTATTCAATCAAGGGAGCTAACCATATACTGTGATCAAAGGTCCTTTGGTATTTAAACGATCTTAAACGTTTAGCAATCTTCTAAGTGTCCTGGCAGTTCCTGTCAGTGCCTTTGTTTGTTACTGTCACCTTTATCATTTTTATGGTTATCATCATTTTTATTATTGTTATTATTATTATTATTATTTTCTTATTATTATCATTATTATCAATATATTTATATTATTATTATCACTGTGAGTACTGATTTATTTTATTTTATTTTAATTATTATTAGTTATTATTATCATTACTATTACTATTATTACTTTTAATTACAATATTAATGCTATTTTCATTATCATTTTCATTACAATGGGGATTGTCTTTATTATCCTTATTTTATTATCATTATCATTATATTTCTATTAATATTATCACTGATTATTGTTTTTTTTCGTCATTATTATTTTTATTAGTTATCATTATATATATTGTTATTATCATTACTTTTACTGACAGTTTTATTGCTATTATCATTTTCATTATTTTCATGATAATGATTATTATCATTTTCAATATTATTTTTACTATTATCGTTATTACTACTAATACTAATACTGATATTATTACTATTACTCTTCTCATTATCAGTATTGTTATTGTTGTGATTATTAGTTATTTATTATAATAAATATCATTACCATTGTTATAATCATCATTATCGATATTATCATAGTTATCATTATCATTATTATCATCAATATTATTATCATCACAATTGCTAATAATACTATTATCATTATGACAATCAATACAATAATTTCATTATTATCATCATTATCAATATTATTACTATTAGGATTACAGCTGCCGCTGCTGTGTGGTGCAGCGGTAGCGATCTCGTCTAGCAATCTTGCTGACCAGCGTTCAAATCCCTCGCCGACAGTGGATGGTAACCCCGGCCATTCCTTGCACACAGGGAGTAATTTAATGAAACAGACAGTATGTCACACCAAGGATATCCATTGTAACAAATGGAATCAAACTAAATTATATTAAATCATACTGCAACCACCATCATTGTCATTATAGCATCATAAGTAGTAAAATTAATAGTGATAATAGCAATAGTAATAATTTAGCAGTCGTAGCAATCATTATCATCACTACCATCACCATCACATCATCTTCATCATCATATTCACTATCATCACCATTTTCAGAAGCCTTCCTTGTCATCAAAATCCCGTTAGTTAATGCATGCTTTTTTGTATATCATTGCTCTGCCTGTCGTGAAGTTTTTTAAGATTAATGTGGCAACATATGCGAGTAATCATAAGCCATCAAAATGCAAAAACTAGTTATTTGAAGTTGTTATCATTGTTGTTGCTTTTGCTGTTATGAATGTAATGTGGTAGGTTTCAAATTGATTAATATTTCTTTTATATCTTTTGGATTTTCAAAAATTGTTATAACCATCAATATTCTCATTATAACTTTTCTTACTGTTAAAAGTATCATTATTGCTATTGTTATTAATAATGATATTCTTATTATCAATACTGTTATTATCATTACTATTATTACTTGCATTATTACCATTACTACTCTTAATTTTGTTAAAATAATCGAAATTATTATGGGTCTAGTAGCAGTAGTACTATGAGTAGGGTTGTTATTGTTATTATCATTATTACCAATATTGTTTCTGAGTATAATCATTAACATTAACATTATTAATGCTATCATCATCATCAATGTTATCACATTGTTATTATTGTTATCGTTACTATTATTGGTATTTACATGATCATTATTACCATCATCATTAATATGCTTGCTGTTCTCGTCATTATTATCATTGTTATCACTATCATCATTATGATTATTATTGTTATCATTATTACCATTATCATAATTGCCATTCTCATTATCATTATTACTATTATTATTATTATTATTATTATTATTATTATTATTATTATTATTATTATTACCATTTTCATTTTCATTATTTTCATTATTGTTATCGTTGTTGTTATCCTTGTAGTTATTGTCATTAGTAGTAGTGATAGTGGGAGAAGAGGTAGAGAGAGTAAGGGAAAAAAAAGAATAACAAAAATAAAAATAAAAAGGAGAAGCAGAAAGAAAACTCCGAAGAAAGAGAAAGATAAGAAGAAAAGAGAAAATAAGATGAGAAGAACGAAATGGGGAACAAGAAAACTTAAGAAGTGTTCGTGTCTGCTGCCTTTCTATTCATAAGAATTCCCCCAAAAATTGGTTTCAATACAACACTAAAGTAACGTTACCTTATAATCCTGAATTGCATAAAATCATTCTTATAGTTTATACAGTATTTGAATTATCACATATGCAGAACATGTGTTTTGTAAAGAACACACTGTATATCCATACACACATACATATATTTATACGTAACAAGTATTTTTTACTCCGTGCTTGGAATCAATTATAAACTCTTTACAAACATGACTGGGGATTTTTCTCAAGTTGATTGAGTCCTAAGCTAGCTAGCAGTTATATAGTAGAGACTGTATATCCACGGATACACGTCTGCATATGCACAGTCATAGACATCGAATACTTTCGAATTTCCAATTACTATTCAAAATCACAGCTAAAACGTTTATATCATCGGCAGCTCCTCTTACTGTTCAAAATCACAACTAAAAATGTTTACATTATTACTGGAAGTCATATTTACTAGTCGAAATCACAATTAAGACCGTTTAAAGTTTAGAAGCCTTAAAATAACTAAATTCGTTTAAAATATTATCGGAAGCCCTACTAACCATTCAAAATAAGAACTAAAACAGTTTACATTATTGGAAACCCTTCTTACTATTTACAATCACAATTAAAC
>NC_061824.1:26546567-26554067 GCF_019202785.1 Penaeus chinensis
TCTCTTTCTCTTTCTCTATCTTTCCATATATGTTATCTTTTATTCTGATTTCCTGTTTTTTGTTTTGCTTCTAGAGAATTATAAAAGACTAAATATACATACCAGGTTACTGGCATGAACATATAAGTACATGTAAATAATAATCTATATGTGAAATATAGTAATCAAATGTTTACCTGATTGTGATATTTCTTCTTAATAAATCAAATAATTATATATCTAGCTATTATATCTTGTAATATTATGTTTGGATATTAGATCTAATAATTGTATATTACAATATCGCACTTAATGATGCTATATATAAGTATCAAATCTAATACTGGTATGTCTAAATATACATTTTAATATATACAAATAGATTTAACCTTAGTATGATTCTATGCATCATCCGAATATCGACTTAAATCCAAAATAAATATTAGACGTGACATTTACTCATATATACAAATAATGCAAATGCTATTCCGATTAATCTGGTTTAAGTCCTTCCGGTGAAACTTTTGCCAAATGTTAATTTCGGAAGCAACGGTGATACCCGGTTCGTGACGTCACAGGTCAGCCCGATGGAATGTGGGAGAGAAAAGATAAGAGAGGCGCCATCTGGAACTCGTCTTATCTGCTCGCTGTATCTCTGGCGGAGTCTACAGGTTCGTTGTAGCAACTCGAGGATTTTTCTTCGTGCAAAAATGCTTGTCGGTCTTTGGCGAATGCTTTCGAGGGCATTGTCATTGTGCCGAGGGCTGCGAAGGGGGCAGGAACGGAGGCGCAGTCTTGGGTTCCCGATGTTCGGGTTTCTTTGTTGTGTTTGTTTCTCTGGGTGGGCTCCGGTTTTTTTTCTAAAATGCTGCGTCATTGTGAAGTTTTTTTTTTTATTTGTTTTTGCTTTTGTGTTTAGTTCGATGATGTGATTTTTTTTTTTTTTTTTTTTTTTTGCCTTAGTTGTGATGAATTATTTGTCTAAATTTGATAAATTGAATAATTATATGAGGTTCATTTTCACCCGCTTTCTTGGTCGACTGGTTTATCGTTGGTGATATTACCGGAACATTCTTCCTTCCAAAGATAGCATTGCTCTTTTTTTATAATTCCGTTATCGCGATCGCATTTATCACAAGTGCTCTGTTGTGGTGGCAATAAATGCATCATAAATCTTATTTGTAAATTTCTAGAAACTTTTGTCGCCCGAAGTTGCCAGAGAGGCTCATCGGATGCCCCCCCACCCCTCCCCCTCCCTGCCCCCTCCTCTCCTCCACGCGACCCCTGAGCTTTTTGATTGGCCGACGAGTTTCGAGAAGAATGACCACACGAGCTTTCTAGAATATCGCCTTACTTTAAACACCCTCGGAAATAACTCCTTGTCTAATTATCTCCACGTTGACAGCCTCCTGCAAATGGCTGGAAATGAGACGTGTTGTCGGTGGGAGGGACACTATCTCGCCCCCTCGCCCCCTCCCCCCCTCCCCCCTCGCGCCGACCGGACCGAGGGCTGGACTCGCTCTCGGCCGCCCATTAACGCTTATAGCATGACGCCGACAGGTCCTTCCCGCCTGCATGACTCCGTTCAGCCGCTGTCACATGGCTAATGTTATCTGGCATCAACTGCTCTTGCATGACGTTAAAGGTTGCCTCTCCCAGCTTTCTTGCATAATCCAGTGACTCGTATTGAAACTGCAGCGAGCTCTATCACGAAAACTCTACATTCATATGCATCTTTTTGGTACAAGATGTATATAAATAAATTAGAATTTTGGTTTGTGGTTAAACAGGGTAATGTTTATGCATTCTGGATACATGAGGAACCCTAACAGCGTTTTTTTTTTTTTTTTTTTTTTTTTTTTACAATTTCCTATTCGCTGATATATTAGCATTCAACCATTTCAACAATCATAATGCAATTTTTCCTCCAACAATTTCATAAATTCCGTATCATCATGCAAAAAAAAAAGAAAAAGAAAAAGAAAAAGAAAAAAAATAGAGGAGTGCATATGCGCTAGCAAATTACACACGGGCCGTGATAGGAATCCTATCAAAGACAGCTTTGCACCTCCCGAACACCTCTCATCAATACCACTCGACCAGCTTTTTCCCGACGTTCCCTCAACCCCATCCGTCTTTCCCCGATGTTTAGTGACTGCGAGTTGATTTGTTCTCATGATCTCGCTGTGCTCACCGAAACCCGAAGATCTACTTTCTACAGAAGTTATTTATGGGAGCCATTGTTTCTGTTCGATGAGCCCGGGGCACTTCACACCTGGGACGCCCCCGGAGACCCGAGTACACGCAGGGCTCTGTGGTCTGTGGGTGGTTTCTAATGCAGGAGAGATGTTCTTCATGTCGAGGACAGAAGAAACTAATGATGTTAATTATAAGAATCAAATTTACATTATTTGAAATATGTGTTTGTTGTCGGATCAAATGCTGTCAGAAGAGAGACACTAGGCAGAGACGATGCAATAATATATAAAAATAGAAGATAATATGCAACTCAAAATATAAAAAATAAAGGAACAATGATGATAATAGTGATAATAGTAATGATGCTAAAATGAAAATAATGAAAATAACAATCAATAATAATAATGATAATGATTATGATAATAATGATGATAATAAAAAAATTATAATGATAACAACAGTAATGATAATAATAATAATAGTAACAACAATAACAATATATGTTTATATATAAATGAATAGATAAATCAGTAAATAAAGAGAGAAGGAAAGAGAAAACTCAGAACAGCATTAAGACACCTGGACTGGGCAGAGACAATGCTATAACAAGGAAGAGAGAGAGAGAGAAGGGGGGAGGGAGACAATTCAGAATAAACCATGACCAGGAATGACTCGGAGCACAGCCTAGGATTGCTGCTGATCACTGAAGCGGCCAGGATTAAAAGTCAGTTCAACTCGGAGGGCTTTCATTAAAACAATATAAAGGGCAGGATGATAGTCAATTTTGGCGAGAAAGTCCCCTTTTTTGATCTCATGAGAAAGTCTATTTGATATTTCTATGATCAAGGCAATCATTTCATTACTAGGTTGAAAGGTCCACCTTGATTATAGACTGTAAAGGTTCGTCCAAAAATAAATTCATAGAGAAATAAATGGTATATGAACAAGAAATGAACCGTGGAAGTTGTAAGCTAAGCGATGGAAAAGACATATATCTTATGCAGTAGTATAAATTATGATGAGAAGCTGCCACTGACAATATTAGAAAAGGGATCACAAAAGAATAAAAATTATAGATATTCAAAATCGGGCATCGGGCGTGACATCGGGAAAGGAAGGGACTCGAAGCTGGCAGTTTTCAAAATCAAGGGTGGCAGTTTTCACGAAAGGATAGACAAAGAAGAACGGAAAGAAAGAAAGTGAACGAGAATCCAGGAAGGGAAAGAAACCAATAAATGATACAAATGAAGGTTTTGTTTTAATTAGGATCATTAGCAAAGGATATCGTCAATGATATAAATATCAAATCCTAAATAAAAAAGGTGAAGATTTATGGTTTCTTGATATGCAAAGAACTGTTCCATCGTATAATATATAACACGAAATGATAATCCACAAAAAAATCACAGGAATGAAAAATAATGAATTCAACCTCAATTTCATATTTCACGAAGACACCTGAGAACAGAAACAAAAGAACACATTAAGCGAAGATAACATTCCCATGAGAGTTTACCACATATATATCTAAAGGTGGTGAACAAAACGGATACTCGACGTCACTGGCGGCTACGTCAAGCTGTCTTAGGGAATGTATGACTTTAATTCTGCTATAGTATATTTGACGTCGACGTAGCGAATAAAGAAATAATAATAATAATAAAAAAAAAAAAACGTGGTATAAATTTACGATGGTTGGATGCAGCGGAACCTATAGATCTCACTCTACGATTTAAATCAAAGAAGTTAAAATTTCCTTTCGATAAAAAAGGACAATAAAAATAAATACTTTATAAACATGGCCATGCTGAATAAATTTACGAAAATGTTTTCCTTGTAAAGAAAGCATCCAAGGATTTTAATATTTAAAAAATAAACATTCAATCAATAACATTAATGGATGTGGGTGAAAGATAATAAAAATGGTGAAAAAAAATGAAAATGTATAGATAAAGTGGGGTATTATAGAGATAAAGTACACCTGACAATAGAAAATCTTTACACATGGTTACAGAAAAAATATCAGTAGATTGTGTCTTCATATAAAACCAGTCTGAAGCATTTTTGCAGATGTGGAGAAATCAGGGAGCAAAGTTAAGAATTACGAAGTTGATGAGAAAGGTGACTTAACTTCGTCCCAGACATTGGTTTAGACAATTCATTAAATTTTTCACCTGGTATCCTCATAATCATAATTAGAGGTTTGGGATGCACGTCAAAATGAATAATACAGTATGGATTGAAGCTTAAGGCATTTATTCTGTTATCAAAGAGGACTAAACGGAAGATATATTCACTTCTTGCGAAGTATAGAGCAGCAAGTCTGGAATCCCAGGTGTTTAGATTAACAGGTGAGCTAATTAATAAGCAACTTGGAAAACTTTCTAATGAGCAAATGCAGACGTACATGCACACACACACAAACACGCACACACACACACACACACACACACACACACACACACACACACACACACACACACATATATATATATATATATATATATATATATATATATATATATATTTCTTCAGGAATTTCTTGTCAGCTGTCCTGGGCGCCCATGTTTCTGTTCGATATAAGACCACTCCAGATCAATCCTCTTACTCAGCCTCTTTCTCAAGTTTAAGTTGATTTTATCTGTACTTAATCTCTTCTCTCTTTGAAAGGCTGTCTAATCCGTGCCAGTTCTAGATTTTACATCTTTACCACTAGATTCTTATTGGCTGTTTCTCATCTTGAAATCTACATTACTTTCATCCCATCAATTTATTTTATATTATTCCTAGATGTTTTAAGGTTGTTTGTAATCCTTTGCAACTCCTGGAAGCTACAAGCAAAGGCCATATTCTCAACAAACCTCAGCGACTCAATCAAGTGACCTCCGACTTCCTTCGTCAGTATCTAAGAAGACCTCCTTTAGCTCCGCCTCTGAGTAGATACTAAACAGCAAAGGAGATAGTGAATCATCCTGTGTGACGCCCCTTCAACCTCTGATTTTTTTATTATTATTATCTCTATAACTCTATTCGCTACACTCTGCCCAGTAACTTTTTTTTTTTTTTTTTTTTTTTTTTGGATACGATTTTAGTCCTTTCCCTCAACCCGAGGTTGTCTGAGGACTTAAGTAAATCTCCTCCATCGAATGCTATCAAATTCATATTAAAAAAAGTCAGCCACCATTTCTTGATCGTGTTCCAACGTCCTCTCTCCCATCATTCTGATTATGCTAATCTCCTCACTTGTTCCACAACCTGCTCTAGATTCCAACTGGCCCTTTCCAACATCCTTCTCCGCTGGATTCGTCCGTCTTTTAGTTGAATATTTTACTCTTGTTTCAGAATAGCTAGTCAAGTTTATTGTTCGAATAATATTGTATGGAACGCATCGCTCGTGTGAGGAGTCTTTTTCGTTTTTTTCTTTTCATGTGAATATAAATAAAAGTTATTTGGCCGTTCTCCGTCTATCTAGACGTTTTTATACAGCACGCGCATCTCATCTCCAGCCACACCTTCGTGAACTTTAGGAATCCGAACTGAGACGACATCTGTTCCTGTAGCCTTGCCATTTTGAGATCTTTTATAGCTGCATCTATTTCACTTCTCAATGCCTCTGGTCCCATAAAGTCTTCCTCTGCCTCTCCGTTCTCCTCCAGTTCGATGTCGATGGCTTTGTTTTCTTTATCGGAGATCTTCAGCTTATTCGACCCGACTCTTTCCGATATATGCAACCCTCTTTAGTTTTTCTTTCTTCTTATTTTTGCTCCATATATACATAAATACATATATGCATACATACATACACATATATGTATATAAATGAGTGTATATATACATACATACATACATGCATACATACATGCTTATATATAAATACATACATACATATATATATATATATATATATATATAGAGAGAGAGAGAGAGAGAGAGAGAGAGAGAGAGAGAGAGAGAGAGAGAGAGAGAGAGAGAGAGAGATTTATATACATATATAAATATATATATATATATATATATATATATATATATATATATATATATGTATATATATGTATATAGTATTTATTATATATATATAGTTATTTATTATATATATATATATATATATATATATATATATATGTATATAGTTATTTATTTTATATAAATAAATAAATATATATATATATATATATATATATATATATATATATGTATATAGTTATTTATTTTATATAAATAAATAAATATATATATATATATATATATATATATATATATTCGTGCACACATTAACTTATACACAATATATATGTGTACGAGTATGTTAAACAGACAGGGAGTGTGTGTGCGCTGGTTAAGAATAAATGCAAGACATGGTCAAACATTCGAAAGAGACCACAACCGTAGGCCAAACAGTCGTATCCAGCTCACAGTCAGCAGAGCGATGATTCATGAATAAAACATACTGTCTCATCTCCACCAAGGACAGTGTATAAAAAAGGCAGTCGTAAGTTGTAAATATCCTCCGCACACGCGACCCCCATACATACTGATAACGGCAGCATGACACAGATTTCCGTCAGTGTTGTTGAGAGTCCTCCTTGCCTCTGTCCCCCCCCCCCACCTGGCGCGGCGGCGAAAACAAACATGACCCCCCCCCCCCGCCAGGAGAGATGAGCGCCCTCTGTAATGCCCCGTTAGTTTAGCGGTTCACAAGGTGATCCACTAGTCCACTTTTCCCCACTGCCTCCACCTCCTACCTCCTCCTACTCCTCCTCCTCTTTCTTCTCCTTATCATCACCATCATCATCTTCATCATCTTCATCATCTTCATCATCTTCATCATCTTCATCATCTTCATCTTTCTCATCCTCCACCTCCTCCACCACCACCTCCTCCTCCTCCTCCTCCTCGTCTTCCTACTCCTCCTCTTCTTCCTATTCCTTCTTATTGCTACGCCTGCTCTACTTCCTCTTCCTCCTAATCCCCGTTCATTGTTGTTGGCCACCACCCTTTTCCCCACTCCTCCCCCTCCTCCTCCTTCTCCTCCTCCTCCTCCTCCTCCTCCTCCTCCTCCTCGTCCTTCTCCTACCCGTCCTCCTCTTACCCGTCCTCCTCACCACCATCATCATCATCATCACCATCACATCATCATCATCGTCATCATCATCATCACCATCACCATCATCACCACCACCATCATCATGATCATCATCATCATCGTCAGCATCATCATCATCCCCCCCCCCCCCCCCGTGCCCTCCATCCCCGCCCGCTGTCACGGCCGAGGCCACTCTCACAAGGGAGAGCTGGAAGTGGACCGCGCGGGGTCGTACGGAT
>NC_061824.1:26574067-26576567 GCF_019202785.1 Penaeus chinensis
CCAATCATTCACATTCTTTGCCTGAAGGATAACCCTGCCTTAACTGAGCTCCTAATAAGCCAGTTGTATAAAACTGACCATAAGTTGGGTTTACCTTCATCAGGGAGTTTAGACACTAAATATGAATAGAAGAATGGTATCATCAACACGTCCTCCCGGGGTCTCGTACTGTGTGCTAAGAGGAAGTTCGCATGTCTAGCATTCATCGGGAGAGCCTCAAAGACCAGGTACATTTAGGTTCCGCTTGTACCCATACATCTTCCCCTTTACGTACCCACTATGTAAACGAGCTATGGGGAAAGGAAGGGCTTTTCCACTTGCCTTTTTGACTCCTTTCACGTTAACGATGCACTTTCCTTTCTGGCCAGCATGTGCCGTGGGGTAAACTGATCTCCGGTAATAGAAGAGTGCCTAAGGGCTATCCCTGTGACAGTGAAATATATAAACGAGTGAAAATACTAAGGTTTTCTACTGAACTTCAACGGCCCTTTGTAGACGTGTTATTACGCATCGGTAATTTATTACTCTGCTTTAGGTCATACGTTCCAAGATCATCTTAGATTCCCATTAATATCACAAACTTAAATTTGTATGAAAGTATAGACAATAAAATGTCAGTGTTTCTATTTGTCAGCTAAGATGAATAATTAAAACTTGGCAATGTTTACAGAATATATATATATATATATGTATATTGTAATAACATGACCATCACCAATTATACCCGAGGTTACCATGAGTGAGTCAACGAAAGTCATAAGCACATCGTGAGTGTTAACAAGGTAAATGCCTTCTAGCTGAAAGTATGAGCTTCTTAATACCACTTCATGAACACCTCGAAGGATTATGATGAACATGCTATAACGGATCCGACTTTCTTATTTCTCCTCCTCCTCCTCTCCTCTCCTCCTCCCCTTTCTCCTCTCCTCTTCTCCTCCTCCTATTTCTTCTCTCCTCTCCACCTCCTTTTCTTCATTCTCCTCTCCTTATTATCATTATTATTATTACTATCATTATTACTATTATTATCATTATTATTATCATTCATTATTATTGCCATTAGTGTTGCTATTGACACTATTATTATAATCATTATTATAATTATAATCATTATCGTTAATATTAGCATTTCTATCATTGTTATTATTATTATTATCATTATTTTTTTGTATTATTATCATTATCATTATTATTATAATTGTCATTATTATTATTATCATTATTATTATTATTGTCATTATTGTTGTAACTATTGTCATTATCATCATTGTTGTGTTGTTAGCAATATTGTTCTTATCATTATTACTATTATTGTTGTTATTATCGCTATTACTATGATTATTGTTATTGTTGTCATCACCATCATCATCATCATTATCATAATCATTATTTCCATCATTATGATTATAAGTTATCAGTATTGTTGTTATTCTTGTTATTACTGTTACTGTCATTATCTTCATTCTCCTTCCTTTTCTCTTTATCTCCTCCTCCTCTTCCTTATACTTTTTAGTTTGCTCATCCGTCTCATCATTCCTTCATCCTCCTCCTCCTCCTCCTCCGCCTCGTCATCATCATCAGCATCAACCGTCGTCTTCCTCCCCCCTTCCTCCCTCCCTCCCTCCCTTCCTCCCTCCCTTCCTCCTTCCCTCCATTCCTCCCTCTCTCCCTCCTTCCCTTCCCCCTCCCTCCCTCCCTCCCTCCTCCCCTCCCTCCCTCCCTCCCTCCCTCCTTCCCTCCCCCCTCCATCAGGCGTCCCCGCAAGAGACCCAGAGCGCCCCCTTCGCCGGCATCACGACGCCCGCCTCAGGCCGACCGGGGTTTTGTCTGTGATATATTCCCTTGAACTCCTTTCGTCTCGCTTTTCTTGCTCCGAATGCCAACTATCAGCATCTTCTTTGTGAAAGAAAATATGTCGACACATACTTACACCCATAGATATTTGTATATATGTGTGTGTGTATATATATATATATATATATATATATATATATATATGCATATATATGTGTGTATATATATAAATATATATATAAATATATATATATACATATATATATATATATATATAATTGTGTGTGTGTGTGTGTGTGTGTGTGTGTGTGTGTCTATATGTTTGTGTGTGTGTATACTTATATACACATTTACAATCACACACACACACACACACATATATATATATATATAAATAAATATATACATATATATATATATATATATATATATATATATATATATGTATATATACACACACACAGATATGTGTGTGTGTGTGTTTTTTCATATAAATAGATAGATAGATAGATAGATTTGTGTACATATATGAATATATATATATATATATATATACACATATATATGTGTGTGTGTGTGTGTGTGTGTGTGTGTGTGTGTGTGTGTGTGTGTGAGTGTGTGTGTGTGTGTGTGGGTGTGTGTGTGTTTATTTATATATACCTGTATATATATATATATATATATATATATATATATATATATATAT
>NC_061824.1:26581567-26589067 GCF_019202785.1 Penaeus chinensis
TATTTATCATCATCATTATTATTATTATTATTATTATTATTGTTGTTGTTGTTATTATTATCATTATCATTATCATTAAGATTATTATTAATCCTATTGTTATTATTAGTAGTATCATTATTACTATGATCATCATCATTATTATTATCATTATCACTATCTACTATTATTAGTATATCATTATTATAATTTTAATTATTATTATTATTATCATTTTTATCAGCATTATTATTAATATTGTTATTATTATCATTATCATTATGATTATCATTATTATTATTAATATTATCATTATTATTATTATTATCATTATTATTATTATCATTATTATTATTATTGTTATTATTATCATTATTATTATTATTATTATTATTGCTATTATTATTATTATTATCATCATCATTATTATTATTATTATTATTATCATTATTACTATGATTATCATTATTATTATCATTATTATCTTTATCATATAAGTATTCTTATTAGTATTAGTATTATATCATTATCATTATTATTATTATTATCCTTTTTATCAGCATTATTATTAATATTGTTATTAATATCATGATCTTTATGATTATCATTATTATCATTATTATCATCATATTATTGTTATCATTATTATCATCCCTATCGTTATTATTATTATTATTATTATTATTATTATTATTATTATATTATCATCATCAGTATTATTATTATTATTATTATTATTATTATTATTGTTATTATTATTATTATTATTATTATTATTGTTATTACTTGTTATTATTATTACTATTATTATTATTATTATCTTTATTATCAGTATTATTATTCTTATTAATGTTTTTGTTATTATTATCATTATTATTATTATCATCATCATTAATATTATTATTATCATAATTATCATCATTATTATTGTTGTTGTTGTTATTGCTATCATTTTTATTGTTATTATCATTATTATTATTATCTATATTATTATTATCAATATTATTATGATCAATATTGTTATTATTACAATGTTATTATTATTATTATTATCATTATTATTATTATTATTATCATTATTATCTTTATTATCATTATTATCATTATTACTATTATTATTATTACTATTATTATCATTATTATTACTATTTTTGTTATCATTAGTATTTTTATTATCATTGCTGTCATTATTGTAATGTTATTGTTATCATTATTATTGTAATTCGTATTATCACCATTGTTATTGTTGTTATTATCATCATTATTGTTATCATTATTTTTATTGATATGTTTTTTTTCATCATTTAGCATCCTTATCATTAATATTACCATTGATTTTATCATCACTACCATTATTATTATTATTTTAATTATTATTATTATTATCATTATTATTATTATTATTATTATTATTATTATTATTATTATTATTATTATATTTATTATCATTATTATTATTATTATTATTATCACTGTTATCATTATTCATTCATTATTGTTGACATTATTGTCATTATCAATTTGGTCATTATCATTAGTATTACTATCATTAATTTGCTGTAATATTACTGTCATTCATGTTGTTGTTATCATTATTACTATTGTTGTTATTATTGTAATCATTACTAACTTTATTATCATCGTTTTTGTTATCTTTATTGTTTTCAGCATAATGGTTATCTTTAATACTCCTGTTAGTATCATTAGCATCATCATTATCCTCATTCTGTTGTTTTTTTTTAGATTATTATCATCATTATCATTATTGCACTATTATCATCATTACTGTCAATATCATTATTGTTATAATTATTATTATTTCCATTAATAGTCATTGTAGTTGTAGTATCATAATTAACACTGCTGTTTTTATTTTTTAAATCAATATTTTCATTATCATCCTCGCTATTATTCTACTGTTTTATCATTATCATCAATATCATTATAATTATTATTATTATTATTATTATCACCATTGTTATTTCTGACAATATTATTATTATCATCATTTTTATTATTGTTATCATTATTGCTATCATTATCATCATTACTCTCATTATCATTGACATTATTCTCATTTTCATTCTCCTTATTATTATTGTTATTATTATACCATTATTATTATTACTATCATTGTTATTATCATTATTATTATTATTACTAGTAGTAGTAGTTACTGTTATCATCATTATTCTTAGTGTTACTGTTGCCATTATTATTGTAATTATTGTTATTTTTATCATAATTCTCATGTTACTGTTATTGTCATTATCATTGTTAGTGCTTTTATTATTATAATTAGCATTATCATTATAATCATTATTATTGTTATTGTTAATCTTATCATCTGTGTTATCATCACCATTATTATTATTTTATTTATTACTATTACTCCTACTACTAACACAACTACTTTTGCTACCGATATTACTCCTATCATTATCTTCAGTATCATCATACCTATCTACAGACGCCAACAGCATCATCACTCTATTCTGTTCACCACACTTTACTCATCACATATACCTTGGTATCTCATTATTTCTCTGGGTGATAGAGGCATCTCCCAAGCCTTAGTATTGGAAGGGGGTCAAGTCTGGTTGACTGAGTGAAGGGATGCTGAGAGAGAGAGAGGGAGAGAGAGAGAGATAGAGAGAGAGAGAGAGAGAGAGAGAGAGAGAGAGAGAGAGTGAGTGAGAAAGAGAGAAAGAGAGAGAGAGAGAGAGTGTGTGAGAGAGAGAGAGAGAGAGAGAGAGAGGGAGAGAGAGAAAGTGAGAGAGAGAGAAAGAGAGAGAGAGGGGGGGAGAGAGAGAAAGAGAAAGAGAGTGAGAGAGAGAGGGGGTGAGAGAGAGAAAGAGAAAGAGAGTGAGAGAGAGAGAGATAGAGAGAGAGAGAGAGAGAGAGAGAGAGAGAGAGAGAGAGAGGGGGGGGGAGGGTTAAGCTAGCCATTCTCCAAAGCCATAGCTCTTTGTAAAACGATACGAATAACACTGTTATTCTAATGGATTTTTGGTGTATTGGAGTTAGTGCTTAGTTTGTTTTTGCCTCTACGTAGGGTTTATCGTATCTTTTCGACTGAGTTGTACTGACATGCATGTAGATTGATATCATACGGTTAGGTAAAAGTTTGAGACAATGGAAGGTATATTTTTTTTCTAAAGCTTTTAAGTTCATAAGCTTTTAAGTTCATAGGATGCTTTCATTTGCAAGTCGATGAACAATACTGGTCATGAGAGAGCATTCTCATACAGCATTCTGCACATGACGATCGAGGTCATGCATCATCGTCATGGAAAGTAGGCGAAGAAGCAGGTCATTCTTGGCCATGCACTGCCTGGATAGTGTCGACTGCTGTTTCCGCTCTGCATGTATTTGTCGTATATCTATTTATGTTTTAAAGAGTGTTTCGAATACTGTTAGTTTAAGTGTATTGTGTATGGAAATGGATAAACGTGATTAGCGTAGACTTTCGATTAAATAATGACTGGTATGGGAAAATCAGTCACGAAATTGTGGTCGTTCCTTTTAAATTATAGTATGTAACTTTATCATTATACACATTGTTTTTTTTTATATTCCGTAAATAACATGTTTTTACATTTCTTTCTCTTGCTTTTTTTTCTTAATTCATGTCTAATATTGTTATCGATGCGTATGTGTTGATCTGTGTAAAACACACACAATACACCCTAAACCACACGAACACGACCCCACCCACTCCTCTTTCCATCCCCTCGCTACGCACACGCACACAAAATTCACCGTGTGGGATTTTGGTACCTTGGAATTTACAGACACAGCCATCGCAAAATATCTGTATCCAAGCCAGATGCCGTGCGCCTCCTGACCACATCGCAGATACGAAAATCCCCAAAAGAAATTTGTAAAGAGTTCTGTGCTTCGCTTCATCTTGGCATGTTCTTCTAATTCTTACTTGTATTCTGATTCTTATACTCTCAGTCCAAACACTGTGATGGAACGAACTGGCGTTTGGCCGAGGTCCAGGCAAGCAGGGCGACCCCCAACGTGTGTGTGAGAGAGCAGCAGTCCAGGCATCTGGGCCTCGGACGAGCATCCCGTCGGGTTTCTCGATAATATTTTAAACAAAAACTCCCGTGAAACATATCTCATCATTATGATCATATATATACATACATACATACATACACACACACAGGTACACACACGCGCGCACACATACACACGCACACGCAGAGACATGTGTGCGTGTGTGTGTGTGTGTGCGTGTGTGTGCGTGCGCACGTGAATATGTGTGTGTATGTTTGTGAATCGTATGTACTACCTATATGTGTGTAAGTATGTCAGTGAGTGCGTTTATCTATTTTGACATGTATCTGATTGTCTTTGAGCTGGAAAATACACTCTAATACTTTGTGCAAATGAGCGCCCTTAAAAGCACATATCCAAGCCCACCTAAATGACCCATCGACCCTTCCTTAATACACGAGGTGGAGAAGTTAAAGGCGACAGGAAAGGCAAGGCGTAGTTCAGCACTGCGGTTAGCCGCGTGGCGCCGGAAAGACACTAAAGAGCCTAAACAGCCGCTGCAACCTTCGACAAGAATTCCTGGAGGAGGGGGGGCGGCGGCCCAAGTTGCAGAGGGGAAGGGGGGAGGGGGAGTAATGGTGTCAACAGGAAATCCAGACCAAGCTGTGTGGGTTTTCCTATGCATGATCTACATAAAGGAAAAGTAATCACCCCCAATGTTGTATTGTGTGTGTATGGATAGAATGGTGTGTGTATATATATGTGTGTGTGTGTGTTTGTGCGTGTATGTATATATATATATATAAATATATATATATATATATATATATATATATATATATATATATATGTATATATATAGATGCATGAATATAAATATGTATACATACACATACACACACAGACACAGACACACACACACACACACACACACACACATATATATATATATATATATATATATATATATATGTATGTATATATATATATGTATATGTATTTTATATATATATAAGTATATGAATATATGTATGAATGTATGTGCATATAAACATATATATATATATATATATATATGTGCACACACACACACACACACACACACACACACACACACACACACACACACACACACACACACTCACACACACACACACACACACACACACACATATATATATATATATATATATATATATATACATATATGTGTGTGTGTGTGTGTGTGTGTGTGTGTGTATGCATTGATACATATATCCATATATATATGTATGTCTATATATATATATATATATGGTAGAGAAAAACACAAGCTAAAGTTATTGTCTCATTTACAATAAATCTAGTTTGTGCAGTGTGGGTTTTTCTACCGTAGTATCAACATATACATACATACATATATATATACATATATATATATATATATACATATATACAAACATACATATGCCTCCATGTATGTATGTATCATTCTAAGTATACATAAATCCTTCCTCTTTATATTTTCTGTTTATGTTTATACACGTAATCCCTGCAACGCGCATACACAGTGCACTTTCCATTTCTTTCTGAGCCTTTCTTTCCCAAGCCTCTACGTTATATCTTGCTTCCGCGTGTTCTGCTTCGGCCGCACGACCTGCACGCACGTCCTCCCGGTCCTGCAAAACGAGTCCATGGTTCCTGCTGTTCGACGTCCTCCTCTGCTTGTTAGTGTGTGTGTGTGTGTGTGTGTGTGTGTGTGTGTGTGTGTGTGTGTGTGTGTGTGTGTGTGTGTGTGTGTGTGTTTGGGTTTATGTGTGTGTCCGAGTGTGTGATAGAGAGTGAGTGAGTGGGTGAGTAAGTGAGGGGTTGAGTGAGTGAGTGAGTGAGTGAATGAGTGAATGAGTGAATGAGTGAGTGAGTGTGTGTGTGTGTGTGTGTGTGTGTGTGTGTGTGTGTGTGTGTGTGTGTGTGTGTGTGTGTGTGTGTGTGTGTGTGTGTGTGTGTGTGTGTGTGTGTGTGTGTGTGTGTGTGTGTGTTTGGGTTTATGTGTGTGTGCGAGTGTGTGATAGAGAGTGAGTGAGTGAGTGGGTGAATATGTGAGGGGTTGAGTGAGTGAGTGAGTGAGTGAATGAGTGAATGAGTGAATGAGTGAGTGTGTGTGTGTGTGTGTGTGTGTGTGTGTGTGTGTGTGTGTGTGTGTGTGTGTGTGTGTGTGTGTGTGTGTGTGTGTGTGTGTGTGTGTAAGTGTGTATGTTTTCGTGAATGTTTAAGTGTGTGTGCTTGTGTATTCATGTGTTTGAATTAGCGCATATATATGTATACCTATAAATCCGTATAATCATATACTATATGCATTAAAAATAACGGCCATACATACTTAAAGACAAACATTTTGAAAATGCATATGACTCGCACCTCCACTCTTCCCTCGCTGCTAAACTTTGTCAGAAAATTTTTAATTCTAAGGCCTCACATTTCAGAAATATATTTCCTCTCAAGAGAACAATCGTATGCAAATTCTGCTGAGTCACCCGTAGTATTTGTTTCTAAATATGTTAGTGATCTCCCACTGCGACGCTGGTAATGCAAACCTTCCCTGGAAGTTTTCTTAATGTAAAGAGATTCAGATTTTTTTTTTTTTTTTTTTTTTTTACAGGGTATATTGGTCGACTGTAGGAACAAAACTAGCGTTTTGATTTGAACAATTATTTTTTGATAAGGGCAATATATCAGAGTGTGATTAAATATTCACCATAACTTATTTTTCATTATATTTATATTATGAACACCATATATCATGATTTTGGACTCTGGGATGGTCATGTATATGTATCACATATATCAATACAGTTTAATGCAGCAAATAAAAAAATTATATCATCGTGAGTGTGTAATTATCATTATCTTTTTTTTTTTTTTTATAAACATATATATCTAACAGGTGGATTAGTACGGCTGAAAGACTTCGTGACTACTACATATCAACATTAATCATAATGATAAAACACCTCAGTAAGAAGCTCATATTATTTATGATATTTTCTGGTACATCTTTAGCATTCACATTACTAGTGTGTTAACAAGTGCTTACCAAGATGTGAACATTATCATATATTATAACTACAGCGTCAGTGGCAAACGTAATCAACATGTTCTCACGCGTATAATGGTAGAGATAATTACCTTACATTCGCAACCATATATAAAATGAACGCGCGGGGATGCCAGAATATCGTCGACTGCAAATATGGTCTTCGTTATAATCCAACCATGCAGTCTGCATACTTCCACGTACCGCCCGGGTCTCCCACCACTCTGCCGCGACCCTAATTCAATCACCCATTTCTAAATTACCTCATGATACTCTCTCCTCGTTACATAATCAAGGCGAGTTACTCCTTCGTATGAGATCTCATGGAGGTCACTTCAGCCTGACCCCCGGACCTCTCACCCTTCCCCTGACGTGACCCGCATGGCATTTCAACCCTCAGCCCAAGGCACGCATGACGGCCAGCCCTCTCAACATCACAC
>NC_061824.1:26604067-26611567 GCF_019202785.1 Penaeus chinensis
TTTCTTCCTCACTTTTTCTTTCTGTTTCTCTCTCTCCGTGTCAGTCTCCCTACCCCTCTCTCTTCCGCACTCTCTCTATGAAATTTCATTTACCTTCCGTGCTTCTTATTTTCTATTTTTCCCTCTTCCTTGAATCGTGCGTATCGGATTTTTCCATTTGCCAACTTGCCCAAAAGCAGAGGAGACTTTCCTAGAGTGTCAAATAATTGTCAGTTTCACCTAAGACTTGTTAGCTGGAACACAGAAATACCAGGCAGCCTTGCCTTACCATGAGGATCGAGTCATGAAAATTTTATCTCTTACCTTAAACTTGTAACCAAAAGGAGATCACACTGAGATAAAAAACATGATTCTTGTTTGGCCATTGACACTCTCAGGTATCTGAACCAAGGGTATGACATCACTTCCTGACCAAGTGCATGGCACTGTGCCTTGATTAAGAACATGACTCTGCCTTGACCAAAAAGCATGACCCAAAATCAGTTTCTGAATGAAGAACATGACATTGTTCCTAATAACTCCTTCTGAACGAATAACACAAAATTATTTTTGATTAACTAAAAGCAAACCGTTCTTCGGCATTTAAATCAATATCAAGACACAGTTCCTCAATATCCCTGTGTAAGGTCTGAATCAAGAGCATGCCACCCCGTTAGCCCTCATTCGAAGGCACAGGCGCACCTGGGCCAAGAGCGAGGCGAGGACGATAAGGCAGGAGAGAGTAACCATGACGCGATCGGACTCAGCTGATACGGGATACACGAGCGTCGTCGACCCGATCACCAGCAGGATAAGGCACGGAAGGTACGACGTCAGCATGTACGACCCGAAGTGCCTCTCCAGAAGAAACTCCACGTGAACCTGCAGTGAAAGGAAGACGGGAAAGACCTATTCTGGGGGTTGTGACATGGTAAGTGAGGAGGGTAAAAGGTCAGTGTCCTTCAAAAATCTGGATTTAGTGTATACATTAAGCAACTTAAAATCAGTTACCATTTAGACAATTATGATATTACTTTTGATCATTTATCTATCAATTGACAAAGTATCCACACAGGTATAATACATGAACTTTACGAATATTTCTATCGATGTTATACAATCAAAATTATTTACACGTAAACTTAAAAAAACGCCGTCTTTCAAACGTGGAGCTCAGAAGCATTCCCCCAAAAGCCAAGTCAGTGAGGCTAATTACAAGACCCAATTTGCCTGTTGCATCTACCGGAGGAACGTGCACGCAAGAACTGGTCGCAGAAAGCATTTAGAGCGCAAAAATGTTGTAAGTAGATAACAAAGGCTAATGCGGTATTACACAGCCCGTTGGGTCGCATTCCCACACCCTGAAGTATAGAGCTCTCGAGTCGCCTGTTGGACTCGTGCCATAGAAAGGCGCGCTGACGAAGGCGCTCTGTTTACTTTCCGCTGCGGTTATGTTATGTTTATTTTTAGCAGAGTGGCCACGACGGGAGGTGTTTCACTAGAAAGTTTCCCCCCGCAAGACAGCTCAGTCAGTGTGGATGCTGGCCGGTATACCGCGATGGCAATCTTAATAACACGTAAGGAAAATGAAATAATAATTGGCCCCGCGCAAAAACTGGGATGGTGAACTCGACCTCGGAGAGAGTCAGCGGAGAACACCCGGGAGGAGGAGGAGGACCTCGTGTTCTTCGGTGACGCGGGGAAAGGAGGAGAAAGAAAGTGATAAGATAAAAGGGGGCGTAGCAGGAAAAGGAGAACAGTAAGAAAAAAGAAAGAAAAAAAATGGAAACACTAAGAAAAAAAAAGGACAAGAATAAAGAAGGAAAAAAGAAGTGATAGGGGGATAGAGGGAAAAGCAAGGAAAGAAAATCAGTTAAAGCCCCATGTTCTCCTCATAAGACGTTTCATAAAAGCTCCAAAAGAAGGTGATGATAATGAGGAGTAATGTTCAAGCGATAATTTGTCCTTACAGATCATCATTGCGCAGTGTTCATGTACGAGCAACTTTACTGCGACTTCTTTCGAAACGGAAAAAAAGAGCGATTTTGTGCTACATTAATTTTTCCCGCTGAATCATTTCGGTCACAGGTCATATTTATTAGCTTCGGAGTTTCTTTTTGTGATTTTCATTGTCAGCCGCAAGTAATTTATTGCAAAAGTTGCAAATGATAACAAGGTGAAAGGCACTAGTTTACATTTAGGCAAAATTCATGTTGTTTTTTTTTTTTTTTTTTAGCAGCGTGAATTTAATATGTAAAATAAAAGTGCAGAATCTCACTATCTTAAACCTATTAGCAAATCTAAGAAACAAGTGATTTTCAAAAAATGAAAAGAAAGAGAAAATCCATTTATAAGGGAGGGAAAATCATGGACCCATCGTCGAGAAATGTATATCAGATGTTTACGAGTTAACTTGCCATCACTTCCTCTCCTTCTTGCGAGCCCGAAGTGTAAAAGCGGTCATGTTGCACGGTTTGGCTCTGCAGGTGGTAGCGGACGGCACGGTCAGCACGCCAGCAATGTGGACAACCCACGACACGACAGCTTTTTATGGTGTGCCTGACATGACGGGCAGGCACACGAGGGGTAGTGATCTCCCCCTCCTTCTCCCTTCTCCCTATTCCCTGTCTCTTCTCCCTCCCTCCTCTTTCTTCCCCCTCTTCCTTTCTCTTTCCTCCTCTTCTTCCTCTCTCCTTCCTCCACTCCTTTCCTTCTTCTCCTTCTTCTTCCACCCCCTTTCTTCTAGTATCTCCTCCTCCCTCTCTTATCGTTATTTCGTCCCTCCCTCTTCCCTCCTTCCTCTCATCCTCCATTCTCCCTCTTCCTCCCTCCTCCTTACTTCTTCCTCCCTCCTTCCTCCCTCCTCCCACCTCTTCCCTCTTTCCTCTTCTTCCTTCCTTCTTCCTCCTCCCTCCTCTCACCATCCCACCTACCCGTTCGCCATCTATCATCCTCTCTCCTCCCCCATGCGCTCTCCATCCCTCTCTCCCCTCCCCCATGAGCTCTCCATCCCTCTCCCCCCTCCCCCATCCTCCCCCCTCTCCCCTCCTCTTCCCATCCCCGTAAATGGAGTCACGAGGGTTCATTTGGGTACCAATAGACGGGGCTTCTTATTTGGCGAACTTCATGACGTCTGTAACATGGGTTCGAAGTGAGTATTAGGTGTCAGTATACTACACAAGCGAACATACACACACACACACACACGCACACACACACACACACACACACACACACACACACACACACACACACACACACACACACACACACACACACACACACACACACACACACACACACACACACACACACATATACACACACACACACACACACGCACACACACACACACATAAACTTACAAGCCAATACAAACTCACATACAAAGAGAAAAAAAAATAGTAAAAAAGATAACAAGATTGCACGTGGACATACAATAACACTAAAGCATTCTAAGTGAATGCAGTTTCTTTGTCTTACTTCAAAGGTCAGGAAGGAGAGGTAAGCACGGTGGCTAAGCAGTGCGGAAGACCCACATCACGCCCTGATTTTCTGATGACCCCGACCCTTAGGGAAAAAACGAGTGTATCGTGTTTATGTGCGTGTGGGAGAGAGAGAAAGAGGAGAGGGGGAGAGGGAGGTGGGAGGGGAGAGGGGGTTGGAGATAAAGAGGGATCGAGAGAGTGATACACAGGTAGAGAGAGAGAGAGAGAGAGAGAGAGAGAGAGAGAGAGAGAGAGAGAGAAAGAGAGAGAGAGAGAGAGAGAGAGAGAGAGAGAGAGAGAGAGAGAGAGAGAGAGAGAGAGAAACACAATTACACACACACAGATAGAGACAGAGAAAACAAAATAGACGAAGAGTAACAGAGAAAGAGAAAAAAAAAAACAAGAAAGGGAGAGAGACAGAGATAACCAAAAAGAACCTCCTCACACACAAATTCAGTGAATTGGTGAAGCTACAGCGACTGTGCAGAAGGAATGCAAGAGCTACCGACGGATTCCAAGACTGACACGCATAGCTGGACCGCGAGGGAGAAATGCTAAAATTCCCTTTACTGCAGGAGACGCGAGGGGGCTCCGGGATGTGTGTGTGTGGGGGGGGGGGGTCTCTCCTTCTTGCGTATTCGAGGAAGATGTTGGGGGAGTAGAAAGGGGCCACTGTGCATGCTTTTACACTGAATGTCTTATTTTAATGTGTAATGAGTCTATATTGAATGAGAAGTGACCGCAGTTATTTTCCTACTATTGTACTTGTGTGAAACGGTGTGTGCGTGATGTGGTTTTCTATATATGGTAATTTTTTTAAGGTGTATGAGCTTGTTTGTGTGTGTGTGTATGTATGTGTGTGTGTGTGTGTGTGTGTGTGTATGTGTATGTGTGTGTGTGTGTGTGTGTGTGTGTGTCTGTGTGTGTGTGTGTGTCCGAGTCCGTGCGTGCATGAAATCTCAAATAAGATTCAAATTTTATACAGACCGCCATTACCAGTATACATATACCTGCATGCCTCATTCACCATGGCATTATCGATATCTAACAGCAGATCGTATTTTTGAGATCCCCCTCGATACGATTCTGTTCGGACGACGCAGGGACGTGAGCTCCCCCTCCCAACCAACACCCCCCCGCCCCCACTCTTGCACCCCCCAACCCCATCCGAGGGGACGCGTTGAGAGTCGTGCGAGATTTCGTCGTAGATATTAAAAAAAAAAAAAAAAAAGGGGGGAGGGTGGCACAAAGAGTACGAGCGGACCACATCCCCTTCCCGGTACCTCATCGCGGGCGTAGTGCACCAGGAGGACGTGCGAGATCGTGTAGAGGGCGGCCTGAGGAAGCGCCCCCGCGACGTGGAGGTGGTGCTCGTTCCAGCGGGTGGCGCCGGAGAGGTCGGGCTCGAGGGCGAGCTTGAGGGCGCACCGCTGCACGTCGAAGGGGTAGAGGGTCAGGTTGTACGAGCACGAGATGGACAGGTCAAGGATCAGGAGGAGCTGTAGGTCTATGTCCTTCCCTCTGCTCATCAGGGCTGGCGAGGGAGAGATAGAAGTGTATAAGTTGCTAATATCATTGAGTAAAACAACCCTTTTTATCAGTCTGTTTGAAGAAGAGACAGAAATTGATAAATGATTGAGACCGTTATTTTTATCAGTCTGTGTGAGGGAGAAACAGCAGTGTGTGTATCAGCTGCTGATATCCTTGATCATAACAACCCACCTGTGTCTATCTGTTTATGTTTATCAGTCTATCAGTTCAAGTGTATCCATCTCCCTCTTCGAGTCTATCAATGAATCTATCTGTCCATCTATCTGCTGATCCAAATCTATCTATCAAATTATATATCATTTTAATCATTCTCCATCCAGTTTTTCATCCGTCCTTTGATACATCCATCCATTTATCCATCTATCTATCTGTCATTCATCCATTCATTCGATTATTCATCCATCCGCCTGGCCAATCAGCGATCCATTCACCTTTCCATCGCGCTACCTATCTGTTCATCCAAACATTCATTCATCCATCCTTACATCTGATCATTAACACCCCCAGCCATCTATCCACCCAGAGCTAGCTAATTCTTTCTCTATCTTCCTAACTATTTATTTATCTATCTATCTATCTCTTTCACTAACCATCTCTCTATCTATCTATTCATCTATCTATCTCTTTCTCTTTCTCTAAATATCTCTCTGCTTATCTATATATTTATCTATCTTACTAAACAAGCCGTCTTTCATTGACTCACAAACACACCCAAACCCGCCACATCCACGTCCCCGCCCTCGCTCACCCCTTGAACTGTTGACGACCACTGGCTCTCCGTTGGTCGACGATTTGCCGTACAAGAAGCGCAGGTCGCCGATGCCTTTGCGCAGTTTGACGTTGTTCTCATACTTGGCTCCGATCAGCACGATGTTCGGGTGCCAGATTTTGCCGATCACTTCGTCCAGCCGAATTTTGCCGAACATGTTGGTGAAGGTGAGGCGGGAGTCGGTCCAGTTGAGACGTAGTTCGACCGTGATGCCGATTTGGTTCTCCTTCATCTGCAGTGGACAAGGATTGATTAGCATACCTTTCTCCGCGTTAGAAAATGGTACTTTGGGCTTAGTTAGACTTACTACGAAAGGAAACAATGGTAAACAATTATTTTGTGTGACTTCAAAGGCGACTTACGTTGATATCATGAATATTCGAGACGGATACGTTGAGTCCGACGAGCGTGTTGTCGGAAGGAGACACATAGGAGCGGTACGTCGCCGGCGGTTCCAACAGATAGCGACAATCGTCTTCGTCGGAGGCGTCGTCGCAGTCGGGAAGCTTGTCGCAGCGTTTCCTCAGAGCAACACAGTCCCCATTCCTACACGTGAATTCCTCAGGGAGGCAAGTGCTAATGGTTATGTACTCAACGTCACTGCTGAAGGTCTCCCACTGACGAAGACCCAGGGCGCTGGATATCTGGCTTCCAAACCTCGACCCCAAATTCGTACCCATGTAGTTTTTAATTATGTAGGACTCGTTTCTGTGGATAAGCGAGAGACCGCTTTCACTGATCATCAAAAAGTTGTCTCCTTCTTCGCCGTAAAAGAGTGTTATCTCATCCTGACGATATAAGAGAATCAGAGCCTCCCCGTGTGGCACCAGACAGACAAAGTCCCTCGCCCATGTATCACAGGGCGCCGCCATAGGCAAACTCCCCCCATACTGGATATTGAGGACAGGGCACCATTCCTTCTTGATCCCGAGCGCGGTGGCGTTGGTCGAGTTACTCATCCACAGGTACATCGCTTTCTTCCTGCTATACCTGGGTAAGATTTCCGTCATGAGCTGAAGATCCGAGAAGTCCTGCGGATCAGGGAGAGACCCGCCGAGCTTCCCGCACAGGGACGCAGCATCCTTGTGTGTGATGTATTCGGTGTAGGTGATTACGTGGAATCGTACAGGTTGGCAGATTCTCGAGTAGGTGACATTACGAATCGACATTGCTGGCGCGATGTACAGTAACTCAAGTTCCACATCACGAGCAGAGTCCGGACTGCATTCCCTCAGGCCTCTGATGTCCTTTAACGTCATAATATGCTTGAATACGCGCAGGTCAGCCATTCTGCCCACTGGTATATCGTAGGGGGACTCGAGAGCTCCTAAGGTGATGATAGAGGTATGCGTATCATTTCTCCCGACAGCATGACTAAGAGCTGACTTTTTCATGGCCATCAGAGCTCTCATGTTACGCGATCTTCTTCCATCAATGTCTGTGTCATTCATCGGATATGACGAGCTGTTGAAGGAGAGGCCGTCGAGGAAGAGCTGGAAGCGGTAAGGGCTGTGGCGCACGACGCACAGGTGGTGCCAGACGCGCGGTGTCATCGGCGGGTCGAGCACGTCGAGCAGCTGGAACTCTGTCCTGAGGGCGATCATCGTTCCGGAACCTGTCCAGTAGTTTCATCGCAGTTAATGGCGGATTAAGACCGAAAATCGAACGCTATAACGAATTGCAAACAGCCGGGGAACCCCCGCCGAAGGATTC
>NC_061824.1:26636567-26641567 GCF_019202785.1 Penaeus chinensis
CTCTTGCCCGTTAGGCCGGCATGTACCCGTGTTCCAGTCATCTGTTGCTCTTCGCCCGTTTTCATAAAGGATGAGCCTCTCAAACATGGAGGTTGGTAGCTGCTGATTTTTGCTGATTTTGACTGATCGTTTGGATAAATAGGTTCAGTTTGTTGAGAACCAGAAGAGAAAACCGAATCGAACTTTAGAGTAAGTAGGAAAAAAAAATCGCAAATAAACAAATCATCGAGGAGTAAACATTCACCACTCTCTTGCGCCCGACGTGAAAGTAGCGACGCTCGGGCACCGTTCATCTCCGTTTTATCTTTATTACATTCTCGAGCTAAAATATCATTCATAATATACATTTATATTTGATCATATGCAAGTGTGCGCGACTACACTCTCTATCTGATTACCATTAGGTCGTTGCTGAAGTTACACTAGAGGGATATATACCAGATGCACAGGTCGACAACTGCGGTCGGAAGGGTGACAAGCCAGTTTAACGGAGCGTGAATTTCGCCTTTATGATCGGTCGTCGTGCTACTGTGGCTTGATCGAACGCCGAATTCGCACAGCAATAATAACATTGGAGAACTGTTATTATCGTCTGTATTATAAACATCATGATTGGGTCTTTTGTGGATGTACAAATTATAACATGATCACTTGATGTACCAAAGCAATATGATATAAACCGGTCGCGTGATGTTTATGATGTGAGATTACTATTTGCTCAGCGTTGAAGTCTACGTGATCGTGAGACGCAGGATTAATGCTGTCTTCTGAAAGTTACTTTATTCATGCTAACAGTATCACGTCATTTTTTATAGGGTATTTTCAGTGGTTAGAGAATATTTGTGCGTCTAATAATAACGGCATACGTTGCATAAAGGCTAACTGATCAAGTTGAATATTGACTAACCACAGAGCGCAAACCAAAACATGATATAAGTGAACACTATACGTTTTTTTTCCCTCAAAGAGCAAATGAATATCCAAATAATATTCAGTTTATTTTTCTTAAAGATGGATGAGAAATTCTGGATTTATCACGCACGTTTGTGTAAATCTCTACGATCAGCCTTAACGAAAGGATGACAGCTCCGTCCGTGCGACTTTTTCCTCTTATCCAACCATCGATAGAAATCTTATATTCACTCTTTCGCGTCTAACGAGTATGCACGTGTTGCGCCGAGGATCCCGTGTCTCCTTTGCCTCCGATAACATTAAGAGAAGAACTTGAATGGGTGCCAATAAGAGTTAAGGAAGAACCAGTAAAACCACTGATAAGAGCCGGAGAAGAACCCGTACAACTAGCGATAAGCGATAGCAGTTAACAAGATTTCTCTAAGCCGAGAACGTTCATTCAGATACACTTGATGGGGCTACTGTCGAGTGGTGTCTCTAATGAGGGACGGCGAAAGAGAGTCGGTCCTCCTCGAGATGCGTGTGCGTCGGACACTAAAAAGTTCTTATTATGAAGGATGAGTCTATTGAATATCATGCATGATCTCTGATTTACTGCTTGCTTCCCTGTGCGCCTCAATAGTCTTCGTTTATTTTGCAAACATTCGCTTTTACAGACGAACTCAAGCAACTTCATGGCCTTTGCGAACGCGCTGTTGCCATGTCTTTCTGCCGCTTTCTTCTGTCCTTCAGTGTTGCTTTCAAACTTATAAGGCTCGTAATAAGTTATACAACTCGGTTTTCACTCTGAGAACTATTTGAGATTACTTTTTTGTACTCCATTACCTCCCGGTTTACGATTATTTTCCTTTGCCCGTCCTTCATTTCACCCCCCCCCCCCCCCTCTCTCTCTCTCTCTCTCTCTCTCTCTCTCTCTCTCTCTCTCTCTCTCTCTCTCTCTCTCTCTCTCTCTCTCTCTCTCTCTCCTGTTTTTTTAATTATCTTCCTCCTGAGCGCCGGCATTCGCTGGTGCCCCCGGAGCTCTCGGGTGAGGCAAGACCGGGTTGCCGCCTCAGGCCACGAGATAGAAAGTCAAATTTGACCACTGTCACGCCGCCAAGGTACATCGGCGTTAATTTCGCCTTTCTTGCCGAGCCACATAACGATCACGTTCGCCTGTCCTTCGTCTCGACAAGTATGGCGTCACTGGCGAGGAGATGCTAGGAATGAAAGTGACATTTCATCATGGGCATTAATAGCAACACCTTTGGCCATTCGCTTCGGCTCGGCTTGGTTCATGAATGGGGCCCAGGGCAGTGGAGCGCTCGTTTAAGAACTAACCACAAGATTGTTTTGACAGGCTATTAGGGCGATTACAATCCCCCCACTATGAGAAGCCTAATTTGATGCCAGGGTCGGTCATTATAGGGCTAATGCCGCTCTGATTCTGTCGTGGAAAGCCCAATTAATTCTAACGAATGATGTTGTGTTTATATTCTTTGATTGTCTATGTCTAAGACGCATATAATTGTATTTCGTCTTCTTATTTAATTTTATGATGAGTGTTTCGAGTTCTCTTATTTCTTCATAGTTACTAATGATGTTTTTATCTTTTATTTCAGGTAAGGCGTCCATTTTCGATCAGTGTGCTTCCTTTTCCCAATTCAAAACAAACAGTACGTAAGTGTTAATTTAAATATTCAATTTATTGGCCTTCTTTTACCAATATATTTTATAATACATTGTCTCTTTTTTATATCGTCTTTGATTAACATTCTTGGTTGAAAAGCCATTATCATATATATTCTCGGATTAAATAGATATTTAATGCTTCAATATTTGTCTAATGGTGATGGATGTGAAGGCAACTCTTTTAAGCAATCATATCTCAAGGCAAAAACAAAACTTAGCCACAATACTTTCTTTGCTTCGTCATGCATTTATTTTTGGGTGTCAATAAAAATTAGAGAATTCCTATAGACCGTACGCAAAATCACATATTTATTGTAAAGAAAAACATTTGAGGAGCAAACATGGCCGCTTCAATGAATACGTTTTCAGACAAACAAAAGGCTTGATAGGGACCTGAGATCATACACAAAAACCGAAGAGAGAAAGAATTAAAAGAAAAAATCGGAAAAAAACCGCAGAGAAGAAAGGAAAACCAAGAGAATGTTAAACTAACAAACGTTAAATTCCTTCTAAAGGCCATATCCGCATCGGGGGATTGATGCGGTTATCAGCTGTTGGCCATCTGATGGGGCCGCTTCTATTCCCTGCACGTCTGGCTCAAGCTGCCACGAAAGAAAGAGTCAGAAAAAAAAGAACTCACTAAGAGAGCCACATTCCATCACATATATCATGTAGGATATGTCATGGAGGCGAACGGACACTTGGGTTGTATGGCTCGGCCACTTTGGTCCTCGAGACCTCCTTGGCGCTTCTCCTTCTCCCTCTTTCTCCCTTTCTTTGCTTTGTTTGGTCGTCTGTCTGTCTGCCTGCCCGGCTCTCTTCCTTTCCGTTTTTGCCTTTGTCCTTGCTTCTTTGTGTGTGTGTTTACGTCTCTCTCTCTCTCTCTCTCTCTCTCTCTCTCGCTCTCTCTCTCTCTCTCTCTCTCTCTCTCTCTCTCTCTCTCTCTCTCTCTCTCTCTCTCTCTCTCTCTCTCTCTCTCTCTCTCTCTGTTATTGTGCCAATATCACATTTATCCCTGTGCTCGCACTAATACACAAAATAAAAATACACGTGAGTTCGTTCGCTTATTTGTGTATGAGAATGTGAATAATTGTATAGGAAGAATTTTGAATTTAGTATAACTCAGTGTCAAGTCAATATCTATATTATATATCCCCTTGCATGCAATACATATCCTAGTGACACACCCAGAATGACAACCAAGGATGTTAACTTCCTCAAAGCCATCAGGAGAGCGTGGCAATAAACGACATTTTAATGGTCTATTATAAGGCGTATTTACATCGTCGAGACCGTGTCCGAATGCCTGTGTCGATTCCATTTCGAATCCTTCAAATCAGCAAAAATTCTCGCCGTTCGATAATTCCAACCTAATTAGCCTCGCTCTTTTTCTTCTCCTTGGCATCATTAGGAGCGTTGAGAAGAGGTTATTCAAGTTTTGGCCTCGATCCAGCATCGAGGAGGCAACACCAGAAAATTAGAAACTGTTGGGATTCATTATTGACAACACTTTTTTTCTCCTTTCTTTTTTTTTGTCGGGTTCCCTGCGCTCACACGCGTCGGCCGGACCTTCGTATTGGTCGGATCTCCGAGCGGACGTGAAAGTACAGCCGCAGGAGTCGTGGGCATGGGCTAGCGGGACCGATACTTAAAAACAAATGACAGGCGTCGAGCTAACGCGAGGGCTCGTTACAAGTGCGGTACAAGTGTGTTAATTAGACAAAGCAAGGTGGCGTGTCCAGTGTCAGGGAACAGCCGCGATGTCAATTTTCACAGAGGGAGAAAAAGCATCGGAGATGTCGAGAAACTTATTAGCGGGCTGTGTTATGAAGAAAGGAGGAATGGTTATATCCGAACAGTGGACTTGTATTTGAAATGGGTAAAATTTACTTGACTTTAATTTCCATCTTATATCAATTTTGATAGAGAAATAGAGCGGTTGCTTGTGTATAGGAGAGAGAGAGAGAGAGAGAGAGAGAGAGAGAGAGAGAGAGAGAGAGAGAGAGAGAGAGAGAGAGAGAGAGAGAGAGAGAAAGAGCGCGCGCAGAGAAGAATGAAACAAAGAAAGAGCTAAGCAGATAAAGAAAAAAGATAGAAACAGAGACAGGGAGAGAGAGAAAGGGAAAGAGAGAGAGGGAGACAGAGATGGCAAGGTGCCAGTGAATGTGAAGTGGTGGTGGTTAGGCCGGTAGTGTAAGCATCCCTAAAAAGACTAGCAGAACAGAAGTATGAGGTAACAATGATCGAGATAACCTAGAATGATGTACTTCAGAACATCACGAATTTTAGTGTGCGAATGGAAGAGGAGAAAGAATGCAAGCTTTCAAAAAAAAGAAAAAAAAAAACAGATAAATTTGTAGATACCAAACGGGATAATGCGAATGTTCTCAGACACCTAAGAATTCTGATATTCCTCC
>NC_061824.1:26644067-26646567 GCF_019202785.1 Penaeus chinensis
CTGTCAACTCAGCCCCGCGAATTCGCCGCGAAATGTTCACTTTGGGAGAAGTAAACTAAGAAGCAGATGCCGATGGGAGAAGCGAAGGATTAAATGTAAAACCAGTAGAACATGATGGATAACAGGAGGGACCGGATGCCCAGGTGGAGGCGAGGCGGCTTGCCCTGCGCCCCCTACCTTGACCCGAGCTGACCTGCCGCGCGGGGGGGGGGGGATCCCTGCTCGACGTGCAAGGCGAGGCGTAGGGGCTCAAACTTACCTCGAATTAGCCTTTTCTCTATCGTTCCTTTGCTCGGCATTACTTTTTTTATTTTCCTTTTTCTCTTTTCTACGTCTGTATCCTGTTTATCTTCATTTTGCTACTGTACATCATACTTATTTATCTTTTTGCTTGTAGTTATCCTGGCTCTCCGCTTCTTATTATTACTCTGTTACTGATATGGCCCCTAGAACTCATTCTCTCTCTAACCTGTTTCCTCTATATTTTCATTATGTTTCTACCTCTTTTTTCTTATTTTATTTCCCTTCTTCTCCTCTCCTATTATCTTGTTCTCTTCTTTCTTTTATCATCAATTTCATATCTCTTACCTTCACTTTTATCCAATGTTCTTTGTCTAATATTATCTTTCTCTGATTTTAAAAATATTTTATAGTAATTTTTCCGTTGATATTTTAAACATACTTGCATATTATCACTATGGATCTTGTTGTCGTTTACAATGCCAGCATATCATTACATCATTACGAGTATTATTGTTATGGATATCATTATTGGTATCATAATACGTGTAACATCCTATAATTAAAGCTGTTGCCTCAAAGAAGCAATTATATTATCATTCACTACTATAAGCGTTGGTATTCTTGTATTGTCACGCTGATATTATATTGATATTCGATTGCATTACTGTCATGTTGACACAGTTAAAGTATATATGTTATAGATGTTATTAACGCTATTAGCACCATCAAGAACCGTATCCATAAATACCGTTAATGGTTTTCATAGTATCATCATCAATAATAGCAGAATAATTAACATCAGTATTTTTATTCCTCTTTGGCATATTTCTCCTTTCGAAATCACGTGAAAGAAAGAGATAAATACAAAGATAATTTCCTTCATCCTGACCTGTTAAAGTCTCCCACCTGAAGATTGAGGACAAGATACCGTCATTCGAATGGAAGAGTCACGCTTAAATATTTGTTTTTTTTCCTTTCCTTACATCAGGTATTTTTCCTCTCCCCTCCCCCTTCGCCCCTTCTCCCATACCGCTCTCCCTCCCTTCATCGACTATTCTCCCCCTCCCTCCCTCATCCTTCCCTCGTACTCCTCCCTCCCCATTCCCTCCTTTTCCCCCTGCCCTACTCCTCCTCCTCCCCCCCCCCTCCTCCCACACGGTCAGCAATATCGTTGTATTCGAGGACAGGAATAGAAAACTGAAACCCGCAGAACTTTGCCCTGTGACCCAGCCTGTGACCGGGCTTGAACTGGTTGCCCTTGGAGAGCTGTTCTTGGGGTCACGCTTTGGAGGAGGGGTTAAGGGGGGGGGGGGCTTGACCCTTTGGGCTGCCGTGACTGGATTGTTTCCTTTGCTAGTTAGATATCGAAAATTAATTAAAAGGCGTTATTTTAGTTGCATTTGTTCCCTCTCCAGTTCTTTTTTCCATCTCCTTTTCTTTCTTCTGTATTTCTGTCTCTTTTCTTCTTTTTCCTTTTTGTGCTCGAATAATGCAACACGTTTTCTATATGCAACCTATATTTCCGCACTCTCTTCCCACGGCTTCACTTCCTCATTCCGAAAAAATAGAGGAAATTCAATGACGAAATACAGAAGATTGGGAATGTAATCTAGATTTTTTTAATCCACATCGCTGATAATGAGAGAAAAAATCGTGCTGGAAATCAAATTTCACTTTCGATTCCTTATTTCATCTCCACTTACGCCATCCTCTCTCCACCTCACCTCACCCACTTACCACACCCTTCTACTCTTTCTTACCTCATAAAATAAACGCCTCCGTTACCTCACTTTGACTTCTCATAACTATTGGATATGTATTTATAAGCCTCTATCTTATTATTATCAATTATTATTTACCTTAGATATACCTGAATTATCTCACCCTGTTTGGTCTCTTCTGTCTCTTCTCCCTTTCCTTCCTTGTTTGCTGTTGTTTCGTCTTCTACCATATTCTTGCTCCATTCCCTCTTGCTTCATTCCCTATTTTACTTCACCGTGCCTCTCCCTCTTTCACCCTACTCCAACCCCTTCCCCACCGACTAATGGAAGGGGAAGGGGAAGGGGAAGGGGAAGGGGGAGGGGAAGGGGAAGGGGAAGGGGAAGGGGAAGGGGGCAGGGAGAATGGGGTGGAGTTGAGGGCGTGGAGGGGGCACGCAGGCATACCGTTCTTACCTTCAATGATTTATACCCGGGGAGCTTTCACCCGTCACGAGGGAGGCGGGGGCGTGATGTCGGAAAAGAACGGGGAAGGAACA
>NC_061824.1:26659067-26664067 GCF_019202785.1 Penaeus chinensis
TTTCTTATTTGTGTGACTTTTTCGCCTTCTGTCCTCTTTTTCTTATTCCCTTCATCATAATATTACATTCGTTCTCGTTTTTTTCTTCACCCTTTTCGTTTGTTATTGATTTATTTTTTCTATGCATCACTGTCCTTTTCGTTTGAATTCACAATTTTAATTACTTTCCTTTTCTTATGCTTATGCATTTTCCTTATTTTTAATGATTTTCATTTTCATTTTCATTCGTTATTCCTCTACTGTCCTTGGCACCACTTTCCCTCTTTTTCGTTTGTTTTTCCCTAATGTCACTCCTTCTTGTTTCTTTCGTTACCCCTTTGTTCTCTGCATCTATTTCCTTCCCATTTTCTGTCGTTTATTTCTCGTTCTTCTTCCTAACTTTCTCCTCGAGTTCTTCCGTTATTCCCTTTTTATTTATTTATCGCAGTACGTATCCCCTTCACCACCGGTCGCCATGTTGTTGTTCTTTCCTTTCTCCGCCCAAGTCGCACTTGCACATTCGACCCCTTCACAAGTATGACTCGGCAGAACGGATTCTAGCCTACGTCCTCGAGGAGACCCACACAGCCTCATGAAATACTTTGTAACCATGACTCTTTTAAAATACATGTTGCTTAGCTCCTCATGCAGAGGGATTGCCAGCTTTACAAGGCCGTTTGTCATGTGTCAGCTGAAGGTCGTCACTTGTGGCTTGTCATCGATGTGCTATTACATGTCCTGTTTGAGAGAGTTTGTTGTGAAGGAGAATTTGGGGGAAGAATATGCTAGTCACTGTAAATAGTAAAAATTCATAAAGGATGGTAGTTTAGTATGTTGTACATATATTACAAATGTACATTTATGAATACCCACTTCCACAAATACACACACACACACACACACACACACACACACACACACACACACACACACATATATATATATATATATATATATATATATATATATATATATATACATATATATGTGCGGATATATCTAACGCACTCCCCACTCCCCCACGAACACCCACTTCATTTCAACTCGGTGAAATCTGTAATACACATTCCACACTGACCCCCCCTTGCCAATGGAGACTGACCCCCCCCCCCTCTCCCCCCAGGCCCAGCAGAGCTCCCTCCACCGCCGCCATGCTGAGACAACTCGCCGTCATCTCCCTTGTGTCAATCGGTATGTGAGACCTTGCAATGTTTTCTCTCAATTTAATCATCGGTTAAATTATAGTGAGGTGAATGGCGGTAGGAAAAAAAATCAGTGTTTATTCTCACAACTATTTATCATTATTATCAACGACTATTTTTTTTTATTATAAACACTAATGGTTATTTTCATAAACTATGCAACATATTTAGGCTTATGATGATATTGGTGATGGCGGTTCTAGCAGTAATGATAGTAATAATAACGATGATAATGATAGTAGTAGCAATTGTAATAGTAGCGGCGATGGCAGTAAATGGAATATCATAATATAAAAAAAGTAATGAATATAATAATAATGATTGTGAAAATAATGATAATGATAATGATAACAATATTATTACTGGTAATTTTAGTTATAATACTTATTATTACTACTAATGTGATTATTATTACTATTGCTGCTGCTACTACTATTATTAATAATAATATCGATAATGATAAAACAAAACAAAAAATTAGTGTAGATAAGTAACATTGATACTGAGAATAATAATAATGATGGTAATAATAATGATGATGATGATGATAATGATAATGATAATAATAGTAATAATGATATAATAATAATAATGATATAATAATGATGATGCTAATAATAATGATAATAATAATAATAATGATGATAATAATAGTAATGATGATGCTAATAATAATGATGATGATAATGATAATGATGATGCTAATATTAATAATGATGACAGTAAGAATAATAGCATTAACAATTATGACGATGATACCAGCAACACCAATGATAATAATAGTAATAATTATGATGATAATGGCACTTCTAATAATAAACTGATAATAGTGATAATGGTGATACTATTATCAATAAAGATAACAATGATAATGATGAACATGATATTGAAAATTGTAATTGTGATGATAATGGTGATGTTGCTATTGCTATTATTATCATCATTATCAATACAATGGTAAAGATAATGGTTATAATGATAATAATAATGATAATAATAATAATAATGATAATAATATTAATAGTAGTAATAATAATTATAGCAGTAGTAGTAGTAGTTGTTGTACTTTTACTACTACTACTAGGAATAATAATAATAGTAATAATAATAATAATAATGACAATAATAATATTAGTTAAAAAAGGAATGATAGCAATAGTGATAGCAATAATATGAGAAAAAATAAAAACATATAATGGGTGGAATAGTACTATAGACTAATAATACTTTTATAGAAAATGAAATATTCTACGTTTCATATTATCTTATTTTCATATTTTAAACAATAATTTTCATACCTTATTAACGCTCGTATATTTACTGTCAAGTTTTTTTGTTTTTTTTTTTAATGCAAAGAGATCTTTTGTACTATCTAGAGATATGTGATAATACAAGTTATCCAAAGCTGTTATTAGCAATGTAGAAAAAAAGTATGGTAAGTTCTAAATTAAAAATATATTTTTTGTTTGTTTGTTTGTTTTTTAATGTGAGGCGATTTTGGTAAGTTCTAAATCTACAAAGATGTATTAAGTTTCAAATGTGACGTGGTTTCGGTGTTCTAAATGTAGAGATTTGATGATGTCTAAATATGAATTGATTTTTATGAGTTACAAATCTCAAATAGTTTAGACGAGTTTTAAATATGAAATGATTTTGATGAGTTCTAAAGCTAAAGAGATGTTGATATGTCCTAAATCTTCCCTTCAGGTACAGAGTGCTGGCCCCACTCACGCGAGACTCACGGAACGGGACGAGACGCTCCGGAATGGTCGGAATGGACCGGACCAGACGTGGACAAGCTGGGACGGAACGGAACGACCTTACCGCCATTTTAGCTGGACAGACCACCATTGACTCCCACGAGAGAGGACTATTCCTATTACAAAAGCAGATATATAAGAAACACGTGCAACAATACGTAGATATACAAACACAAACACACGCACTCACCATACACACACACACACACACACACACACACACACACACACACACACACACACACACACACACACACACACACACACACACACACACACACACTCACACACACACACACACACACACACACACACACACACACACACACATACACGCGCACGCGTGGCACAAACATACACAAATTAATGCGCTTACATACAAAAATACAAAATTCAAATACAAATAAGCCCTGTTCCTTTGTGTTGAGTTTTTATTCTTTATTCTATATATTCTCGCTTTGACCCTGCTGACAAGAATGACCGGGAGACCAAGTGCATGCAGTCACACTGAAATGTACTAACCCAAAATCACAGACCATCAGAATATTTAAAATCAGAGCATTAACTATTCTGTAACGTTCACCATCGTCTAATCTTAAAGCTTAAAAATGTTACAATCTGAAATGTTGTTGGACTTTCAGGCCATTCTTGAATTGTGCTTTAGGCTGCTGATGTCACATGTAAAACCTAAACCCTTAAACAATTTAAACCTGAATTCTACATAAGCAGGTGATTTCCCATTGTGCCGGACCGAAGCTCACACTTTTTCCTTTTCTTTTCTCAACAGCCGTGACCCTGGTGTACTCCATGCCATCCTTGCATCGTGTAAGTCTTTATGAAAGCTATATTATAGCTGCCTGCTCCCATTCCTGTGTGTTATAAATAAGTATTTTCAATAATATTACAACACTAAAGATTAACCTCTAGGCGGCTGAGACTTGGCCCTCAGCGCGAGATAAATGAGCATGCATAAACACCTAACACATAAACCGCAGGTGTAAACCGCACCTCCGACGCCGACACAACATCATCCCACCGACCAGAACCTTCCCGACTCTCCTGCCAACATTATATTCACTTAGAACCTAGCAGATATAAGTAGTTAATATTCAGACTTTTCATAACTCATAAAACCTAACCGCCTCCTTTCGTTCCCTTTAGTCCAAGCGGTGGGAGGAATTCCCCAATGTCACCTTCACCTTCGACTGCACGGACCGGCCCGTAGGCTTCTACGCCGACCAGGAGTTCAACTGCCAGCTCTTCCACATGTGTGATGAGGACGGCCGCCGCATCCCCTACATGTGCGCCAACGACACCGCCTTCAACCAGGAGTTCCGCATCTGCGACTGGCAGTACAACTTCGACTGCTCTCAGGCCCAAAACTGGTAAGGCTGAAGCGCGGGTACTGAAATAAATTTTCTTGATGATAAATAGTCAATTGCTAATGTGCTAAATGAGTAACACTCCTTAATCCGATCCGGGTTCCTTTCGCCAGGTTCTACCTCAACGAGCTGACCTACGTGACCGATCCTCCCAAGTTCTAAATGATCACCGGAGCGTTGTTTCCTCTCCCTTCTTGACTGTGATGACCCCGACGACCTGACATGTGCTGCCTGTAACCCAGGTTGAAGGACCGCACTGGACTCCTTTAGGACTTCTCGCGCAAGGAGTTCTCTGGGAGTCTTAAGATCTCTGTTTTAAGAGTCCATGAGAATAACGTAATAATGGAGTTGTACCTGGGTTAACTCAACACGTCACCTGAGGGTGTATTGAGGGGGTTCCCTCTCTTAGTTATTTTCCTTATTAGTGTCCCCTGGGTTACTGAGTGCCGGCACTCCGCCTGTACATAAGTGGCTCCCTGGCACTGGTGCAACACTCTCCTGGGAGCCTCCCCATCCCGGATCTCTGAGACGTGGTGGAGCTGCAAATAAAATCACGAAACCTTCAAAGGTTTTGAGCAAAGTTTAAGGAAAAATATTTTTGTATTGTTAATTGGCTAGTTGAATGCGGCGATGTCGACATGAATTCCTTTTCTGACAATACATCAAAATTAAGAGCA
>NC_061824.1:26691567-26696567 GCF_019202785.1 Penaeus chinensis
CCACCACCTCCACAATAACAGATGACACCACCACCTCCACAGTAACAGATGACACCACCACCTCCACAGTAACAGATGACACCACCACCTCCACAATAACAGATGACACCACCACCTCCACAGTAAGCAGATGACACCACCACCTCCACAGTAACAGATGACACCACCACCTCCACAGTAACAGATGACACCACCACCTCCACAGTAGCAGATGACACCACCACCTTCACAATAACAGATGACACCACCATCTCCACAATAACAGATGACACCACCACCTCCACAGTAACAGATGACACCACCACCTCCACAGTAACAGATGACACCACCACCTCCACAGTAACAGATGACACCACCACCTCCACAGTAACAGATGACACCACCATCTTCACAGTAACAGATGACACCACTACCTCCACAATAACAAATGACACCACAACTTCCACAATAGCAGGTGACACCACCACCTCCACAATAGCAGATGACACCACCACCACCACAATAGCAGATGACACCACCACCTCCACAGTAACAGATGACACCACCACCTCCACAATAACAGATGACACCACCACCACCACAATAGCAGATGACACCACCACCTCCTCAGTAACAGATGACACCACCACCTCCATAATAACAGATGACACCACCACCATCACAATAGCAGATGACACCACCACCTCCACAGTAACAGATGACACCACCACCTCCACAATAACAGATGACACCACCACTATCACAATAGCAGATGACACCACCACCTCCACAGTGACAGATGACACCACCACCTCCACAGTAACAGATGACACCACCACCTCTACAATGACAGATGACACCATCACCTCCACTGTAACAGATGACACCACCACCTCTGCAATAACAGATGACACCACCACCTCAACAGTTACAGATGACACCACCACCTCCACAGTAATAGATGACACCACCACCTTCACAGTAACAGATGACACCACCACTTCCACAATACCAGATGACACCACCACCTCCACAATAACAGATGACACTTCCACCTCCACAATAGCAGATGACACCACCACCTCAACAGTAACAGATGACACCACCACCTCTGCAATAACAGATGACACCACCACCTCTGCAATAACAGATGACACCACCACCTCAACAGTAACAGATGACACCACCACCTCAACAGTAACAGATGACACCACCACCTCCACAGTAATAGATGACACCACCACCTCCACTGTAACAGATGACACCACCACCACCTCCACAATAACAGATGACACTTCCACCTCCACAATAGCAGATGACACCACCACCTCAACAGTAACAGATGACACCACCACATCCACAGTGACAGATGACAGCACCACCTCCACAATAACAGATGACACCACCACCTCCACAATAACAGATGACACCACCATCTTCACAGTAACAGATGACACCACCACCTTCACAATAGCAGATGACACCACTACCACCACAGTAACAGATGACACCACCACCTCCACAGTAACAGATGACACCACCACCTCAACAGTAACAGATGACACCACCACCTCCACAGTAACAGATGACACCACCACATCCACAGCAACAGATGACACCACCACCTCCACAGTAACAGATGACACCACCACCTCCACAGTAACAGATGACACCACCACCTCCACAGTAAGAGATGACACCACCACCTCCACAGTAACAGATGACACCACCACCTCCACAGTAACAGATGACACCACTACCTCCACAGTAACAGATGACACCACCACCTCCACAGTAACAGATGACACCACCACCTCAACAGTAACAGATGAAACCACCACCTCCACAGTAACAGATGACACCACTACCTCTGCAATAACAGATGACACCACCACCTCAACAGTAACAGATGACACCACCATCTCCACAATAACAGATGACACCACCACCTACACAGTAACAGATGACACCACCACCTCAACAGTAACAGATGACAACACCACCTACACAGTAACAGATGACACCACCACCTCCACGGTAACAGATGACATTACTACCTCCACAGTAACAGATGACACCACTACCTCCACAGTAACAGATGACACCACCACCTCCATAGTAACAGATGACACCACCACCTCCACAATACCAGATGACACCACTACCTCCACAGTAACAGATGACACCACCACCTCCACAGTAACAGATGACACCACCACCTCCACAGTAACAGATGACACCACTACCTCCACAGTAACAGATGACACTACCATCTCCACAAAAGCATGTGACACCACCTCCACAGTAACAGATGACACTACCACCTCCATAATAGTAGATGACACCACCACCTCCACAATAGCAGATGACACCACAACTTCCACGATAGTAGATGACACCACCATATCCACAACAATAGATGACACCACCATCTCCACAATAGCAGATGACACCACAATATCCACGATAATAGATGACACCACCAACCCCACAATTTTTTTGCAGGGAAATGACACCACCACCTACACAACGAAAATTGTAGTTGATACTACAACTTCTTTGGGAATAGATGACACTATCATGATAGGTGACACCAGCACCTCCACAGTGATAGAGGAAAACACCCCCTCCACCATAACTGATGACACCATCGCTTCCATAAAAACAGGTGACATCATAAACGTAACAGATGCCAGCTCCGCCTCCGCTATAACCGACGCCACCGGTTCTGTAACAGAAACTGACACCATATCTGCATCAAGAGATAAGACCTCTACAGTAACACATATCACCACATCCACTGTAACAGATGACATCTCCCGTTATTCAGAGACAGATGGCACTATATCCCACACTGTAATAGATGGCATTGCAAACACCATATCCTCCTCAGAAACAGATGAGATCACACCTTACCCAGTAACAGAGTATACAACACCCTACTTAATAACAAATGACATCACTCCCCACTTTGCAGTAGATGACACTATCGCCTACACAATAACATATGACACCATCACGGTAACAGATGACATAATCCTCATCATCATCACCATTTTAAAATTATCATCATCATCATTATCATCATCATCATTATCATCATCATCATTATCATCATCATCATCATCATCATTATCATCATCATCATCGTTATTATTATCATTATCACTATCATTCTTACTATTATTATTATTATAATCCTCATCATCATCACCATTTTAAAATTATCATCATCATCATCATTATCATCATCATCATCATCATCATCATCGTTATTATTATCATTATATTATTATTATAATCCTCATCATCATCACCATTTTAAAATTATCATCATCATCATCATCATCATCATCATTATTATCATTATTATGATCATTATTATTATTATCCATTATTATTATTATAATCCTCATCATCATCACCATTTTAAAATTATCATCATCATCATCATCATCATTATCATCATCATCATCATTATCATCATCATCATCATTATCATCATCATCATCATCATCGTTATTATTATCATTATTATGATCATTATTATTATTATAATCCTCATCATCATCACCATTTTAAAATTATCATCATCATCATTATCATCATCATCATTATTATCATTAGTAGTAGTAGTGGTATAAGTATTAGTAGAACTATCATTATTACTATCATTATTATTATTATAATCCTCATCATCATCACCATTTTAAAATTATCATCATCATCATTATTATTATCATCATCATCATCATTATCATCATCATCATTATTATCATTATTATTCTAACTATGGTTATTATTATCATTATCATTATTATCATTATTATCATTATTACTATCATTATTATTGATATCATTGTTATTAATATTATTATCATTAGTAGTAGTGGTAATAGTAGTAGTAGTAATATCATCATTGATACTATTGTTATTATCATTATTATTATTACTACTGTTGTTGTTGTTATTGTTATTATCATTATTATCATTAGTAGTAGTAGTAGTAATATCATCATTGATACTATTGTTATTATCATTATTATTATCATCATCATCATTATCATCATCATCATCATCATCATCATTATCATCATCATCATCATCATCATCATCATCATCATCATCATTATCATCATCATCATCATCATCATCATCATCATCATTATTATTATTATCGTGATTATTATTATTATCATCATAATTACTATTACTATTATTATTATTATGTCATCATGATCACTGTGATTACCAATTTTTGTTATCGACACTATACTATCTTTATTATCATGATTTCAAACGAACCTGTTCATTGAGTGCACAAGCCTCTATAAAGATGCCGCCGTTAAATCCCTCAAGGTCTGCGTGCCCGCCAGCCAAGGCCTCTTCGGCGTAGCAGGCCCTCCTGGGAAAGCCGGTCCACGTGGCCGAGCGGGGCCCGCTGGAAAAGCGGGCCGCCGGGTAGGGATGGTCTCCGCGGGCAGCCTGGTCCGCCCGGCAAGGAAGGGCCACAGGGCGAGCGCGGCCCCATCGTTGTGGGGCTCCCTGGCGTGCCTGGGGCGGTGGGGCCCCCCGGCGAAAAGGTAAGGGGGTGCCCTTGGTTGCGTCTGAGGGCGTTCGTTAAGTATTGAAAATTGGCGGAAGGAGAGAGAGAGAGAGGGAGAGAAGAGACAGACAGACAGACATAGAGGATAAACACACGGCTCACCTGTTTGACAGCAGTGAAGATAACCAAATATTGCTTTAGCTCATTCCTTATCTCCCCCCACGTATAGGGAGACCCAGGAAGCTCGGGCCCTCGCGGAAGACCAGGAAAGAAAGGAAAACGAGGACCCCGAGGCAAGAAGTAAGTGATTTCGTTCCTCATTGCCTTTTGATGTGCTACAACGTTGTCACTTTTGTTGTTTAATCAGTGCTCGTTGTTAAATATTCATTAAAAATTATTTTTATTATCATTATTATTATTATTATTATTATTATTATTGTTTTATTATTATTATCATTATTATTCATATTATTAT
>NC_061824.1:26706567-26714067 GCF_019202785.1 Penaeus chinensis
CGACGAGTTATGTGTAAACCAGAAATCAATAAATTTGATAAATAAATTTGATTTAATTAATACAGGATCTGGAAAGACGAATGTGTCTTTATTTTCCTTACAATTCCACACACACACACATATAATTCATAATATATAATATACATACATATACATATATATATATATATATATATATATATATATATACATATTATCAGCGAAGATCCACCCTCTCTGACTGAAGTCAGGGGGCGATCTCCAAGCTGAAGAGTGGTAAAGCAGCAGGTGTTTGTGGCATCACAGCTGAATTGTTAAAGGCTGGTGGAGAACCTATGGCAAGGGGCTTGCATGCAGTCCTGTCTGCCATCTGGCAGACTGGTACCATTCCCCCTGACCTGCTGAGGGGTGTGGTCATCCCTCTCTGGAAGGGGAAAGGGGATCGCTGGGACTGCAGCAATCACCGAGGCATTACACTACTCAGTGTACCAGGCAAGGTACTCGTGCACATCCTACTGAGACGTATCAGAGACCACCTGCTAAGGCACCAAAGGCCGGAGCAATCTGGATTCACTCCTGGTAAGTCCACAATAGACCGCATCCTGGCGCTTCGAGTCATTGTAGAGCGCGGCTATGAGTTCGGACGTGGGCTGCTCGGTGCCTACATCGACCTCAAGAAGGCATTTGATGCGGTGCATCGTGAATCACTCTGGGAGATCCTGAGGCTAAGAGGAATTCCAACAAGGATTGTTGGATTAATAGCAAACCTGTATACAAGCACTGAAAGTGCTGTAAAGTGTGGTGGGGGCCTGTCGAGCTTCTTCCCTGTTAGTTCAGGCGTGAGGCAAGGCTGTGTTTTTGCACCAACACTTGTCAACACTTGCATGGATTGGATACTGGGTAGAGCTACTGTCCAAAGTCACTGTAGAGCAACTCTGGGCAATATTAAGGTTACAGAACTTAACTTTGCTGAAGCGAAGCCCCTGGGGCTACAGGTCTCCTGGACCAAGACCAAGATCCAGGATTTGGGGGGCGTACTAGGAGACCCTGTGCAGTCGATATGTGCTTGTGGTAAAAACATCGAAGTCACAGAGAGTTTCATATACCTCGGTAGTGCAGTTCACGACTCTGGGCTGTTAGACCAGGAAGTCAGTAGACGGATTGGCCTGGCAGCAGGGGTCATGAAATCTATCGACAAGAGTATTTGGAGATGCCAGAACCTGTGCAGAAGGACCAAGCTACGTGTTTTCAAAGCCCGGATACTGCCAGTTTTACTATATGGTCGTGAAACTTGGACGCTATCTTGTGCTCTGGAATCTCGTCTTGATGCCTTTTGTAACAGATCCTAGCGCCGGATCATGGGGTACAGTTGGCGGGACCATGTGGCTATACGGCCACTTGGCTCGATTCCCGCAGGATAACCCTGCCCACCAGTTTGTCTCTGTCTACCCTTGCCTGATTGGATGCCTGATTGGCGGCGACTTCCCCTACGACACCTGCGTTTAACTTCTTGGGCTCGAATCAGCAGTCAAAGCGCAGGCATTTTTACGACTGCCGCGGCAGGGAATTGAACTCGGGACCACAAGGGTTGGAGTCCAGTGTTCTAACCACTGGACCATCGCGGCAGTCACATATATACATATATGCATATGTATATAAATGCATATATATATATATATGCAAATATATACAATAATAATAATTGAGCAATAGTTCAACTCATTACAATATACAAGTATACAATTAGGTTGGTAGACGAGTTATATGTAAACCATCATATGTATTTCATTATTAATAAATGTGACAGGAATGATTTCTGATGCTTACATATATCAGTTAATCTGTTCCTAAAATCTTAAGATACAGTCGGTCTCTCTGCACTTAACTATATTGTCCACACCTGATCGTTGCTTAATGTATGCAATCAGTCACATTAAATAATTAGAAGAATATCAACTTGGTTATTAATTCTCAACACGCAACTAATCATGTTTGTAACAATCTGATATAATATTAGTGAATCTAAGTGCAATACCACGAGCAGCTTATTACGTCGATATAACTCTGCTTGCTATAAGGCCCCTTGAATAGCTTATTTTAAAAATTTCTTGGGGGGTGGGGGCCTAAAACTAATTGCGCCCACTTCGCTTACCAATCTTGTCCCCCCCCCTTCAAGAAAAAGCTGAAGTGATGCCTTTAGTCACTTATCAAAACTAAGCATCTTTGCAAAACAAATTGCAAATTGGTGCCCGCTACCACTTAACTCCCACCACTCTACAGCCTAACCTTCACACCAAGTGTATTTTTTGTATAGTTATATAAAATTATTAATATAACATTGATATTGATTACATTATCTCTTTATCTCTGGCAGGGACAGAAATAGAACAAACTTAAAGACCTCTATACAGATAAGAGCAAGATCTTGGAACTGCCTGTTGGAACCATATATTCCACTGTGATATGTATAAATGAATGGGCAAGGCACACTTGATGCTGTCCATTCCTTCACTCTTATGAAGTTGTGTCATCCCTGCATATTAGCATGTTCGATATAGTGAAGGACATCATAGTCAACAGTTCTTTTCCCGTTTCATAATTTGTTACATAATCTAAACCAGTTCTTCTCAGTTCATTATGTTTCTTTCAGTTTCAAGTACTTGGTAAAACCTACCATAGTCTTTTTAATGTAGTTTTGGTGTTTAATGTAGCACCTTTCTGATACGCAATACCTTTACACCTTAGTCACACTTACTCTTACACAAATGAAGCTATTAACTGCATTATAACAATCATGATGTCAACAATAATATCAATATCAATAGCATCAGAAAAAAAGCTCAGAAAACAGCCCTCGTAAGCCTTCAAATTTTGATATACTTGTTGCCTTCAAAAGGTATTACAATACATTGTTTACCTCATACATAAATTTGCATTCTTTCTTTACAACAAAAATGTGTTTTTTTATTGACATAGTCATGTTTCATGGAAATTAGACCATAATTTATCAAATGACAATGAAAGAAACACACAATAATCCCACACAGCTCAGCTGGGGAATAACCTTCCATAAAAAAAAAGTAATTCTACATCCATTATTCAAAAGGATTGCTGAATGGATACTCACCTAAAAAAATGTTTTCTTTCAACCAAATCCATAATATTCATTTTATTTGCTGTAAGTCTTCGTATGCTTAGTTGGAGAATCCCCATAACTTCTTACCATATCTCAAAATTTAATTGTTTTTACATGATTGTCTATCTTTTCTTCTCTGACGATTTGCAACATTTGTTCTACTGACTCACTCTTTTCACATTTCTAATACTAGCTTGAATAATAGTTTTTCTAATACTACTTCCAAAGGATAAGATGTGTTCAATGTCACCTGGGAAGTAGTAGAGATTGCAGTATCTGGATTTAAACTGGAAAAGGAATTTGACTTGGCTGGACCAAAAAGGGTACTCAAAAGGTTTGTAGAGGTGGAAGCAGTATACAAGGGTGGGAGGAAGATGGGGTGGTATGGAGAGAGGTATTACTGTTGGGAGGAGAACCATAAGGGCAATAAAGATGAATAGTAGTAATAAAGGGTGTGGGGGTAGACAATGAAGAAGACTGTGTAGTAGAAGATGGAGTGGAGGATGTTGCGAGAGACGAAGGGGTGTATTCTGAAGGATGAATAATGACCTGGGTGGATAATTCAGAATGGATAGAGTTGGCTGCAAACAACAAGGAAGGGGTAATAGTATCAGTCAGAGCTGTGGTTAAAGGAGAGGCATGGGTTGGGAAACCAACAAAATCAAATTTAGATAGGCTAGTTGATGATGGGGCAAGCCTTAATGCCCCTTAAAAGGGTTAAATGTCTTCATTATAGGCCATGGTGAGCCTGAAATAAATGGGGAGAGGAAACAGTCAACCCCTAAGGATCCCCATAAGGGGTAAGGACTAGACAATTAACCAAGGGAATATCCTGCCCATGGCTTCTGGAGGCTGTTCATGATTGACACAAAGCCAGCTTTTCACCGTTTCAGCACAGCTCTCACACCTTAGGAATGAAGAGAAGGAAAGGGGGAGAAGAAAAGACCATGCAAAATTAGTTGAGGCAAGGGTTGAGGTTCAAGGTAGGGGTGATCCCCTACATTGGGCCTCAGTCTCAGTCTCAGCCTCAGTTTTTTCTTAATTCTAAGACTCTGGCTCAGTATTAATCAGTCACAAGTAACATGGCTGACAAAATGTCACATCAGCTTGAAAAAAAATGCAACATAACACAAGCATGTTATTGGATATGCATATTTCTTTGAGTTCTACTGTGCCTTTATGTTAGACATTGTTGAACCTGTTCATTCATAAATGCAAAGATAAGAAAAAATCATAACTGCCAACATAGTTTATTGAATCAGGACGTAAACAGAATTTACATCTCCAAGTAATATTCCAGTGCCATTAAATTTTAAAGAAATCATAATTTTAGGTTACTTTCCAAATGCACTAAATTGCATAAATATATTTTTTGTCTATGCAAGTATTTAGAATATTCATAAAGTTTTATGAGTACTATGAAATGATTATACATGGTTAAATTTTAACAAATATCAGTTTCACAAATGTCCTCTACAACTAAAAATAAATCCTAATGTAATATGTTCCAAACCATTTGAAAAGTATTCTATGTAGTATGAGATTGAAGACAATTTTCAATATTGTCAATAAAAAATATATTTCTTTATTATTTGCAGGTACTTTAATACTCATACAGACAGTTATACTGAGTACATTATAACAATATCTTTATTCTCATGCGAAATTCCTTTTTAAAAAATTATCATCATAACAAGTACTTAGCAACCTTTCATCTAGTATTTAGTTTTTTCCTTTTGGCAGTAATTTATCTTGCAAAGCACAAAGACTGATCAATACTGCCTCTTCTGTGCGTATCGTGCGTGCCTGCTGCATGGGGCATGTGTTGGTGTAGAAGTCAAACAGGTGGAGTGGTTCAGTGGCTTCCAGCTGATCATCTGCTTCTATTGCCGCCTCAAGACCCTCAACGCCTAAATGAAATAAAAGGCAAATATGATTATCTTGAATTCCCCCCCCCCCCAGACAGACACATACCAGTCACATGACAAAAATACATAATGTAGCAATGACTATAATCAAAAGCAATCATACCTCCAAACACAACAAGTGCATGCGAGAATGTTGGGTATTCCGTTTTCTTTATGTCGTCTCCTTTATCTGATGTGCCTATTAGTAGATCATAACCTTTATGGAATCTGCCCCCAGTCATGACCTGTGTAATAAAGAGGTTCCAATACAAAAAATATAATTATCCACTCAGTATTATAAGCACTTATCAAGAAACACATTCCATTCAAAAAAGAAAGAGAAGAAAAAAGTTTATTACCTCTGTAAGTGAATGTGCCACTCTAACTGTGTAGCCCCAATAATAGCCACACTTTTCCCTTGGCTCATCAGGTGAAACCACAACCCCAAAACGCTTCGTCAGATCTTTTGTCTCTGGAGGCAGTTTGACAGTTACTCTCAGTCCTGCATCAAGCTTTTTATCAATGGTGATTTCTGATGATAAACCTACATCGACATAGGATAAGCTCTTGTTTCGTCTATCTAGCACAACGCCTTCTCTGAAAAAATAAAGAACACTTTGTGTTAAAAGTATGTATTTCTAATATATTATAATTTGAGAAAATGTATATGTATCTAATATAGATGCAATTATGCGTACATACCATACCATTCGAATGGCTATATTTGGAACTTATGCCTGATTATGTTTATATATATATGAGTGGGTGGTTGGGTAGGAGCAAATGTGTGGGTATGAATGTTTATATGCACAAAGAAACCTGAGTCTTAAAATATATGGGCTACTTCTTAGTGTTATGAATAGCCTGGCATACCCTGTCACAACAAAGACTCCCTCTAGTCATATTTTTGGATAAATTGTTAAGTATCTTTTCATGGATAATGCCTTAAAGGAGTACCAAAAATTAAAAGGGGAAAAAAATGCAAATTTAAACAACAGATCTTCAAACAACCCAGACATACATCTCTTACCTGTATTCACACCACTGTTTGGAGAGAAGGTGATGTGGAGCATTAAGAGCATTCAGGACCCCAACTTTACCAAGAAAGCGATGGAATGAAAAGAGGTATTTTCTAAGGTACTGGGGACATTCCTGATATTCAAGCAACATTCTCATCATCTCTGAAAAAGAATAGCAATAAAATTATTCAAGACATTGAAAAGAAGTTTGGAGTTACTTAGCTGTTAATGGAAATACAATAATGTTTAGTCTTAGACTCAGTTCCACTTTTGTATGAAGGATTACAATATTTTACTGTTTACTGATAACAATATAATCTATGCTACAAATATGCATGTTAATGAATAAATATACACACACAAAATAAAATTATAATGGAAGTGAACCATACTGAAATGATTAGTAAAAATGATATAGCACACACACACACACACCATGTGATGTCCTGTTGATATTCTGCATTTTCATGAATTAGTACACTGACAAGCAAGTAAACAGATAAGAAGACAGGCTTGCATGTGTGATATGTTTTTGTGTGTGAATGAATATTGCCATGTATATCTGTCTAGGCTTATGTATGAGCTTGTTCACATATATGCATAAGTATATGTTTGGTATGTGCATGCATAGCAGGATCTAAAGGAGTACGTCTGTAGAAATGAATATGTTTGTGATCTAGTGTATGTGCATGTATGTGTACTCATGAATGTAGGTGTAACAAGCAACATATACATACCAATCAAATTTTGGCTGTCATTGCCAGTTACATCTTTCTTCCGCCAACATTTGTCATCATATACTATGATCTCATCAATAGAATATATATTTGCTGCTCTTGCCAACTGGCCCACAACATATGTTCGCAATTCATCCTTTTTGCAGGTTTCCTCCAGAATAGAAGCAGGAACTGCTATGCTTATGGTGTATTTCCGAGGTTTCTCTGGTCTTGGTACATCTTCAAAGTACTCTTCAAACTGCTCTGCATCTTGCCACTTCTTGTTTTTATTACTATTCCAATTACTCATTCTCCCTGCTTCTGAATTCCAATTTTCAAATCTAGGCTTATCATCATTCTGTCCACCAAATCTCTGCCTCTTGCCAAGGCCAAATCTGTCATCGTCTTTGTTTTTCCTTTTGAACGAGTCTTCAGAATTGTATTCTGAATTGTCATGGTCATCATCAAATGTCATATGCCTCCCACCACTTCTATTATCATAATTATGAGCCATGTCTCAAGTATCTGTAAAAGAAGAAGGAGATCAAGGTAATGTCTGCTATAATTTGTTCAGTTTGCACTGCTGTCTTTCCATATTTCTCAAATCCAGGAAGTATGATCTATACCAGTAATCGATCATGTATTTACCTAACAACAAAATTAATCACTGAAAATGCAAGGGAATATAATTATAACTTGCATCAATAATTTTGAATGGAAATGCAAGCATCAATATGGGCAAT
>NC_061824.1:26721567-26726567 GCF_019202785.1 Penaeus chinensis
TGAAAAAGGATTGATTATGAAAAGGCGAGTAAAGAAGAAGAGGAAAAAAAATATCCCATGTCGGAGCAGAAGGAATCAATCAAGACAGAACAAGTATTATACCAATCAAAATAAGATATTGATTTTGTATCGTTAAACTGCGTGGTTATGTCGACAAAGATACATGAGGACAGGGTAGCTACACTCCCAACAGTCGTTACGGACGCAGTCTCACCATCGCTTACATTTCTTCGCCTATTAAGAAATGATAAGATTGCGGTGAAAGGACAGTTATGTAACTTTCCCCGTCAGATCATGTAAGCAAGAAAAAAATATATATATTCACACAGGCAAATCAAATCCAGTTCATGCTGAAGATGGATGTTCATGTGCTAAATGTGCATATCTGCTCAGTCAAGTTGAGGAAATTGTTACTAATGGGATTGGAAGATTATAATCTATACAAATCAACATCCAATTCTAAAGGAAACCGATTTTTAACATTTCCTTGTCGTATGAAATGGACAGCTCTCTCTCACATATCATCTTCAGAAGGCTCCAGGAAGTGGACCAACTTTCCCTCGCAAAAGAGCGAATCATGTCGCCTTTTCAACATCATATGGCTCAGTGCAGTGGATTTCTTCCGTAACAAGACTTGAAGAAGTGAACCAGTGATCACCAAATGGTTCATTGATGTGTATACAACTCAGAATTCAAGTCTTTCATCCTTCACCCAAAAATGGCTTTATGAACTGAATTAATATCCACACTAACCATAAAGTAAAGTGGATCACCAGAATAAGGCTCTATGAAGCTCTTCAGCCTAACAAGGATCTACGAAGTCTGTGAAGTGGATCAATTTTCATTCTAACCAGGCTCTATGAAGTGGATAAATACTATCCAAAGTTCTAAGTGGATCCATTTTCCCCCTAACAAGGCTCTATGAAGTGGATCAATTTTCACCCTTACAAGGCTCTATGGAGTGGAATAATTTTCACCCTATCCAAGCTCTGTAGAGTACATCATTCCTCACCTTTACAAGGCTCTATGAAGGAAATTTATTTTCACCTTAATAAAGCTCTACTGACTGGATTGATCTTAACCCTGTCCAAGCTCTGTGGAGTCCATCATTCTTCACCCTTACAAGGCTCTATGAAGTGGATCAATTTTCACCATAACAAGGCTCTATGAAGTGGATCAATTTTCATCCTTACAAGGCTCTATGGAGCGGAATAATTTTCACCCTATCCAAGCTCTGTAGAGCACATCATTCCTCACCTTTACAAGGCTCTATGAAAGGAATTAATTTTTACCTTAATAAAGCTCTACGGACTGGATTAATTTTCACCCTGTCCAAGCTCTATGGAGTCCATCATTCTTCACCCTTACAAGGCTCTATGAAGTGGATCAATTTTCACCCAAAGAACGCTCTATGGCGCTCATCAATTAACACCTTATCCAAGCTCTGTAGAGTCCATCATTCTTCACCCTTAAAAGGCTATATGAAGTGGATCAATTTTCATCCTAACAAGGCTCTATGAAGTGGATAAATTTTCACCCTAATAAGGCTCTATGAAGTGAAGATGGAGTCCATCATTCTTCACCCTTACAAGGCTCTATGAAGGGAATTAATTTTCACCCAAAGAACGCTCTATGAAGTGGATCAATTTTCACCCTAACAAAAGGTTCTATGAAGTGGATCCTTTTTCACCCTAACAAGGCTCTATAAAGTGGATCATTTTTCACCCTAACAAGGCTATATGAAGTGGATCAATTTTCACCCTAACAAGGCTCTATGAAGTGGATCAATTTTCTCCTAACAAGACTATGAAGTGGATCAATTTTCACCCTAACAAGACTATGAAGTGGATCAATTTTCACCCTAACAAGGCTCTACGAAGTGATCCATTTTCACCCTAACAAGGCTCTATGAAGTGGATCAATTTTCACCCTAACAAGGCTCTATGAAGTAGATCAATTTTCACCCTAACAAGACTCTATAAAGTGGATCATTTTCACCCTAACAAAGCTCTATAAAGTGGACCATTTTTCAACCTTACAAGGCTCTATGAAGTGGATCAATTTTCACCCTAATAAGGCTCTATGAAGTGGATCAATTTTCACCCTAATAAGGCTCTATGAAGTGGATCAATTTTCACCCTAACAAGACTCTATAAAGTGGATCATTTTCACCCTAACAAAGCTCTATAAAGTGGACCATTTTTCACCCTAACAAGGCTCTATGAAGTGGATCAATTTTCACCCTAACAAGGCTCTATGAGGTGGATCAATTTTCAACCTTACAAGGCTCTATGAAGTGGATCAATTTTCACCCTAATAAGGCTCTATGAAGTGGATCAATTTTCACCCTAAAAAGGCTCTATGAAGTTGATCAATTTTCACCCTGACAAGGCTCTATGAAGTGGATCATTTTTCAACCTAACAAGGCTCTATGAAGTGGATCAATTTTCACCCTAACAAGGCTCTATGAAGTGGATCAATTTTCACCCTAATAAGGCTCTATGAAGTGGATCATTGTTTACCCTAACAAGGCTCTATGAAGTGGATCAATTTTCACCCTAACAAGGCTCTATGAAATGGAGCAATTTTCATCCTAACAAGGCTCTATGAAGTGGATCCTTTTTCACCCTAATCAAGCTCTATGGAGTCCATCATTCTTCACCATTACAAGTCTCTATGAAGTGGATCAATTTTCAACCTAACAAGGCTCTATAAAGTGGATCAATTTTCAACCTAACAAGGCTCTATGAAGTGGATAAATTTTCACCCTAACATGGCTCTATAAAGTGGATCAATTTTCAACCTAACAAGGCTCTATGAAGTGGATCAATTTTCACCCTAACAAGGCTCTATGAAGTGGATCAATTTTCACCCTAACAAGACTCTATAAAGTGGATCATTTTCACCCTAACAAAGCTCTATAAAGTGGACCATTTTTCACCCTAACAAGGCTCTATGAAGTGGATCCATTTTCACCCTAACAAGGCTCTATGAAGTGGATCAATTTTCAACCTTACAAGGCTCTATGAAGTGGATCAATTTTCACCCTAATAAGGCTCTATGAAGTGGATCAATTTTCACCCTAATAAGGCTCTATGAAGTGGATCAATTTTCGCCCTAACAAGACTCTATAAAGTGGATCATTTTCACCCTAACAAAGCTCTATAAAGTGGACCATTTTTCACCCTAACAAGGCTCTATAACGTGGATCAATTTTCACCCTAACAAGGCTCTATGAAGTGGATCAATTTTCAACCTTACAAGGCTCTATGAAGTGGATCAATTTTCACCCTAATAAGGCTCTATGAAGTGTCTCAATTTTCACCCTAAAAAGGCTCTATGAAGTGGATCAATTTTCACCCTGACAAGGCTCTATGAAGTGGATCAATTTTCAACCTAACAAGGCTCTATGAAGTGGATCAATTTTCACCCAAAGAACGCTCTATGAAGTGGATCAATTTTCACCCTCATAAGGCTCTATAAAGTGGATCATTGTTCACCCTAACAAGGCTCTATGAAGTGGATCAATTTTCACCCTAATAAGGATCTATGAAGTGGAGCAATTTTCACCCTAACAAGGCTCTATGGAGTCCATCATTCTTCACCATTACAAGTCTCTATGAAGTGGATCAATTTTCACCCTAACAAGGCTCTATAAAGTGGATCAATTTTCCACCTAACAAGGCTCTATGAAGTGGATAATCTTTCACCCTAACATGGCTCTATAAAGTGGATCAATTTTCAACCTAACAAGGCTCTATGAAGTGGATCAATTTTCACCCTAACAAGGCGCTATGAAGTGGATCAATTTTCTCCTAACAAGACTATGAAGTGGATCAATTTTCACCGCAATAAGGCTCTATGAGGTGGATCATTGTTCACCCTAACAAGGCTCTATGAAGTGGATCAATATTCACCCTAACAAGGCTCTATGAAGTGGATCAATTTTCACCCTAACAAGGTTCCATGAAGTGGATCAATTTTCACCCTGACCAAGCTCTATGGAGTCCATCATTCTTCACCCTAACAAGGCTCTATGAATTGGATCAATTTTCACCCTAACAAGACTATGAAGTGGATCAATTTTCACCCTAACAAGGCTCTATGAAGTGGATCAATTTTCACCCTAACAAGGCTCTATAAAGTTGATCAATTTCCACCCTAACAAGGCTCTATAAAGTGGATCAATTTTCACCCTAACAAGGCTCTATGAAGTGGATCAATTTTCACCCTAACAAGGCTCTATGAAGTGGATCAATTTTCTCCTAACAAGACTATGAAGTGGATCCATTTTCACCCTAACAAGGCTCTATGAAGCGGATCATTTTTCAACCTAACAAGGCTCTATGAAGTGGATCAATTTTCACCCTAATAAGGCTCTATGAAGTGGATCAATTTTCTCCTAACAAGACTATGAAGTGGATCAATTTTCACCCTAACAAGGCTCTATGAAGTGGATCATTTTTCAACCTAACAAGGCTCTATGAAGTGGATCAATTTTCACCCTAATAAGGCTCTATGAAGTGGATCTATTTTCTCCTAACAAGACTATGAAGTGGATCAATTTTCACCCTAAAAAGGCTCTATGAAGTGGATCATTGTTCACCCTAACAAGGCTCTATGAAGTGGATCAATTTTCACCCTAACAAGACTGAAGTGGATCAATTTTCACCCTAATAAGGCTCTATGAAGTGGATCAATTTTCACCCTAACAAGGCTCTATGAAGTGGATCAATTTTCACCCTAATAAGGCTCTATGAAGTGGATCATTTTTCACCCTAACCAAGCTCTATGGAGTCCATCCTTCTTCACCATTACAAGTCTCTATGAAGTGGATCAATTTTCACCCTAACAAGGCTCTATAAAGTGGATCAATTTTCAACCTAACAAAGCTCTATGAAGTGGATCAATTTTCACCCTAACAAGGCTCTATAAAGTGGATCAATTTTCAACCTAACAAGGCTCTATGAAGTTGATCAATTTTCACCCTAATAAGGCTC
>NC_061824.1:26739067-26754067 GCF_019202785.1 Penaeus chinensis
TAAATCACACAAAGGATGAGTTACAGTACACTGTCTTTCTCAGACTAGAGTGTGAAGGCGAGGCTAAGTACTTGGTAACGTGCGGCAGCGGGATGGAGCCAATCGTCAGTCGTCTGTTGCGGGACTTGTGCTGGAAGCAAGGCTTTAGTACTTCCATTAAGCCCGTCACTCACGAAACTGGTATTCTAACCTTATATGGACCCAACAGGTGCGTGTCAGAACTAGAATATACTGTAAAAATCCTAGGGGAGTGAAGTTTGTTCGTTATCTCTCTCTCTCTCTCTATCTATCTATCTATCTATCTATCTATCTATCTATCTCTCTCTCTCTCTCTCTCTCTCTCTCTCTCTCTCTCTCTCTCTCTCTCTCTCTCTCTCTCTCTCTCTCTCTCTTTCTCTCTCTCTCTCTCTCTCTCTCTCTCTCTCTCTCTCTCTCTCTCTCTCTCTCTCTCTCTCTCTCTCACTCTCTCTCTCTCTATCTATCTATCTATCTATCTATCTATCTATCCATCCACCTAACTATATATTACCATATCTAAATCTTTCAGCTTTATTTAATTTCAGTCTGCAGGTACTGAGAGCGACGGACATCGACATGATAGCCATCCATCCAAACCGCCACCAGCTCGTCAGTCTCGCAGGAACGCAAGTACGTGTGTGCGGCCGGTCGGCTGTGTGCTGGGAGGTCCATGCAAAGGTCGAGGAACTTATAGCTGTCTACGAGGCGCTTACGGCTCTAAGCGACAGGTACAGGCTCATCAACGCTGGCTACTACGCACTTAATATCATCAGCTTAGAACAAGGTTCGTCTAAGTAAAATTATATAGAATGAAATCTACATATCCAATGGCAAACGTTTTCCATGTCTTTCTATACCAAAATATAGCTTCACGAACATTTTGAACGGCATGAAGGCGCATTCTTTCCTCAGGGAGCTGCAGCTGGAACTTAGATATCCGGAGGGGCGACACTCCCCTTGAAGCGGGTGTGTGGAGGCCTGGCCAGAACGAGGGCGAAGGTCAACGCCAGTTCTTGGGGCAGCCTGCTCTTTTGCGCCAGGCGGCCGAGGGTGTGACCAAGTCCAGAGTCCTACTAGAGCTGCCGGGGTAAGTATTCGTGTTTCCAACATTTCATTTTTTTCTCAATAATTTTCCTCTATAGACTATCAGCAGAATATGCTCCCTTAAGGAAACTTAACAAATTAAATAATATCATTTTAAACAAATAATTTATATATGTATTTTTTCGAAAGCTATTCAAGCATTATTGTTCACCTAATTTACACATTTGACACTGATTTATATCCTATATGCTATAACCACTTCGGTGTCCACCCCTCGTTGCTGCCACGATGCTCATTGCTTACTTGCAATTAGCTTCGTGCCCTGTAGCCTACTCTTTCCTTTATGGAATTTTCGGCATTTGGATAACTCTCTGTGCACCTTCTGGTGAACTGGACCCCATCTTCGAGCTCGTGCTCGGACGTGGGCAGACCTTTACCTCCCGCAGGGGAGGGTGTGTCTGGGGGGCCTTAGCGTGCCTGCCTTACGGTGCACAGAGAGTTGCCAATCTTTTTGCTAGGGACTGGTATGGCAGACCATCTGATGACTGCCACTCTAGATATTTCGTTTAGGAATGATAGGCAGGTAGAAACCCCTCCCTTCGTCAGGCCCTCAGCCTGGTTCTGTCGAAATAGCTGCTGCTAGACAGAACCGAACTCACGTCCGGCTACTGTAACAGCCTAGAAAGTTAGCTTCTCCCCCTCACTGTGGTGAATCAGCCTTTGGGTGGCTGTTTCTGAGGGTTAAAGAAACTTTCTTGAAAGGCGCTGGACTCCTCTTCCATCACTGAGGTGAAACAACCTTTGGGTGGCTGTTTCAGAGGGAAGAGGAATTCACAAAGACACAGGTCCTTTCCTCCCTCACTGAGATGAAACAACCTTTGGATGATTGCTTCAGAGGGATGAAAGGAACTGCCTGGCAAAAGTGCAAAACCTCCTTTCCCTCACTGAGGTTAACAGCCTTTGGATGGCTGCTTCAGAGAGAAGGGGGAACTACTTTGAAAAGACACAGGTCCTTTCCTTCCTCACTGAGGTGAAACAACCTTTGGGTGGTTGCTTCAGAGGGATGAAAGGAACTGCCTGGCAAAAGTGCAAAACCTCCCTTCCCTCACTGAGGTGAAACAGCCTTTGGGTGGCTGTCTCAGAGGGAAGGAGGAATCCCCTCGAAAAGACACAGGTCCTTTCCTTCCTCACTGAGGTGAAACAACCTTTGGGTGGTTGCTTCAGAGGAATATAAGGAACTGCCTGGCAAGAACGCAAAACCTCCCTTCCCTCACTGAGGTGAAACAGCCTTCGGGTGGCTGTTTTAGAGGGAAGGGGGAACTACTTTGAAAAGACACAGGTCCTTTCCTTCCTCACTGAGGTGAAACAAACTTTTGGTGGTTGCTTCAGAGGGATGAAAGGAACTGCCTGGCAAAAGTACAAAACCCCCCTTCCCTCACTGAGGTGAGGTAGCCTTTGGGTGGCTGTCTCAGAGGGAAGGAGGGATCCCTTTAAAAAGACACAGGTCCTTTCCTTCCTCACTGAGGTGAAACAACCTTTGGGTGGTTGCTTCAGGGGAACGAAAGGAAGTGCCTGACTAGAACGCAAAACCTCCCTTCCCTCACTGAGGTGAAACAGCCTTTGGGTGGCTGTTTCAGAGGGAAGGGGGAACTACTTTGAAAAGACACAGGTCCTTTCCTTCCTCACTAAGGTGAAACAACCTTTGGGTGGTTGCTTCAGAGGGATGAAAGGAACTGCCTGGTAAAAGTGCAAGACTCCTCTTCCCTCACTGCGGTGAAGCAACCTTTGGGTGGCTGCTTCAGAGGGCTGAGCAACTGGGGCTCCAAACAATGATGTCTCGTAGGTGGAAAGGCATCCCCTCTGGTCTCTCCCCAGGGGTTTTCACCTGCCCACGCGTTTGCCGTGTGTGGCAGCCTTGTGCGCTGTGGAGACGGGAGTCCTGGAGGTTGAGCGATGCCGTGAACAAGTACGCCCTGCAGCTAGCAACACGCCTATTTGGTCCTCTGTTCCAGCACGGTCACGGTCAATCGGCTGGTCTCCCCCGGGAGGCTAGGGTCAAACAGTCATGCCGCCATTGACATTCACAATGGTCCGTGAGCGCCGTCACAATGGCTATTGGCTGCGTATATCCTCTCATCACTCCTGTTGCTGTTAGACACTGGTTCTGACACTCAGCTTCCCCTTGTTGGACTCCGTGGTGGGTGGGGGCGTGAGAGGATGAAGCACTTACCTCTATATGGAAAGAATTAACAAACACCCCCCACAGACTGATAAAAATGTTGATGAACCGCGCAAGGCCCAGACCACGGCAGTCATCATGAAGCCATATGTGCATTCTGGTGGCAAAAGAAAGCCCCATGCACAGGATGACACTGTCACCCCTGTTGCTAAGATGGACAAGACCGAAGCCAATGGGTCTGTCTACCGAATAGTCAAACATCTTGACTCGCGAGCTGGCCTCTCCAGCCCAACAGCTAAGCCAGGGAGGCCCCTGAGTTCTCAGACGGGCTCCCCGATTGAGAGGGGAGAGCAGCCTGAACCAGCCGTTTCAGCTGCTGTCCCCACAAACAAGCCCGAAAGCCGAAAGGGCGGGCCGAATCGTCCGAGGCCGGCGACCGACTCTAATGAAGAGTCGGGACCCCCTAAACGCTTCGCCCAGTTCAAAGTGCCAGCTAAACCCGAAGGCTTCGACAATGCCTACCAATTGGTCAGGGCATTGGAGTTGCAACGGAAAATCCGGTTGTAGATCCGGGTCGCCCGAGATCAGGGCATGATCATAATGCCCAAAGATCAAGCTACTCTGAATTTCCTCCGGGAAACGAAGGAGCTAGCCGATGGGAGGAAAGTGAGTCTTTCCCCACTAAGTCCCGAGGAAAAGAGAACCAAGATGGTGTTACTTGGCTTCTCAGTCTCAGATGTGGAGCTGATCGCTTCACACCCACAGGCCGTGCAGGCTTCCCGAATGTCGAAGGGGAAGACTCCAACCAGGCAAGTCCTGGTGACCATGAAAGGTGCCCCAACCACTACCCTTGATCTGGTAACTGGGGCACGTGCCAGAACCACTTCGGTGTTTCAAGTGCCAGAAATACGATCACCACCAGGCTAATTGTACAGCCAAGCCTAAATGTGGTGTCTGTAGCAAGGCACACAACACAGAGGTATGCCTCAAGGCATACAAAGAGGAAAAGAGGGACACAACAGCCAAATGTCCCAACTGTGCCAAGAAGCATCATGCCTGGAGCCTGACTTGCTCTCTGTCAGGAAAGAGGCGGCCCTCAGGCGACAAGAGGTTGCTCAAAAGCGACCAGACTTTGTTCCTGCCCCACCGGGTACCCATGTCTGGGGAAGGAACAAAAGCGAAAAAGCCTCCCGATCTCCTAAGAGGAAGGAAGCCGCCCCCCAGCCGACACCGGATGTCTCCAACAAAAAGGAGTTTCCGACAATGCCAAAGAAAAAGAACCTAAAGAAAAAAGGTTCTAAGAGCAACACAAAAACCTCCCCAACAGATGATCATCTTCTCTTTGACAAGGACGATATGACTCTCCTGTTGCTACTGCTGTTGTCTCAGCAGTAGCAACAGCCCTGGGGAGGTCGAGTGAGGAGGCTGAGAAGACAGTTTCGGTCGCCATGACGACAATGACCCAGACTGTGGCAGCCCTGAAGGGAAGAAAGCTGGATAGAGCAAAACCAGACCCACCCTCACCCCAGGACGAGACTCCCCTCCCCACTCCAAACCAGGCCATGCCTTCACAGGCAGAGCCAAAACAGGCTGAATCTGTGCAGCCATAGCCAGACCACGCTGACCTTGCCCAGGCAAGGCCAGCCAAGAAAAAGCCAGAGAGAAAAGACGAACCAACCAAAGTCAGAGCTACCAAAGGCTCTCCACCCCCCAGTGGACCCAAGGATAGCCTGACAAAAGACGAGGAGCCCTCAACCAGCGAGGACCTCGCAATGGAGTTGTCAGACTCCGACGATGTCTCTGATGTAACTATCACTGAGTAACATCATGATACACGATCTAAGCATCCTACAGTGGAACATCAATAGCTTCTCTGCAAAGAACGCTTTTCTTCAAGCAGTAGTGCGATCAAGGAACATTGACATTGTCATGCTCCAGGAGACATTAACAGTGGACACTGTTCGCTTCTCAGGGTATCATGTCTTCACACTGCCACGAACACCTGGCAAGAGAGGCTTGATCACCCTTGTGAGAGCAACAATCCCCTGCTCCGCAATAGCCGATGCATCGCACTGTGGAGACGATGTTGAATCCCTTGCTGTCGAGGTTCACCTGGCCGGGGGGCCCCTCAAACTGTACAACATGTACAGCCGGCCAGGATGTAGAAGCTTAGACATCAGCCAGGTCTGTGCTTCTGCTGCACACGACCGAGTGATCATAGGGGGAGACTTCAATGCACACCACCCCATCCTGGTTCCCTGCCGGGCACCGGATGCGGCCGGCAGGGCCGGCAGGAGACATTCTCTGAGATCGCTCTCCTCAACACCCAAGAGCCAACGCATGTCAGAGGAGGGGTCCTAGACCTCACCCTGGCCACTGCGACTCTGGTGGGGAGGATTGGCTGGCGTGTCGATGAGACCGTCACAAGTGACCATTACGGCACTATAACTACCCTCATGGATGCTGGCCCAGCCGAAATCCTAAGACCGAATCCAAGATGGAAAACAGACAAGGTCAACTGGCAGGCGTTTCAAAACGCCTTGGCCCTCTGTCTGAGATGCAATGATCCCCCACAAAGCGAAAATGTGGAAGTGCTCGAAGCTAGCCTGCTAAACGCCATTAATGAAGCAGCCTCACAAACCATACCCAAAACTCGGCCTGGGTCCAGGAATCATAAAGACGCCTGGTACTTCAACGACGAGATCAGGGAGGTCAACCACAGGGTGAACATGTGCCGAAAACTATTCCGAAGGCAAAGAACCCCTGACAACTTATCCCTCCTAAGGGAGGCTGTCACATATGCCAAGGAAACTGCCAACAGAGTCAGGCAGGAAAAGTGGCTGGAATGGTGTGAGTCCTTCGACCACCAAACCACCCTTTCAGAGCTGTGGCAACGGGTCAAGCGAGCTACCAGCCGCTCAGCCCAGAGGTGCACCCATCACGACCCCCAAGCAGAGGCTAACAGACTGGCGCACGAGTTCTCTGCGAGAACGAGTAGCAACAGTCTGCCAGCCGAGCTGAGGGCAAGACAAGAGCGTCTACAGCCAGACAGACACGCTCAGATCAGAGAAAGGGCAGCCGAACCCGATAGCTCAGACGTTATCTTTTCTCTGGGGGAACTAAAGAAAGCCTATAAATCCAGTTTCAACACAGCCCCGGGCTCTGATGGGATCTCGTACCCCATTATCTCCCACCTAAGACTAGCAGGTGAGCTTGCACTCTTGCAACTCATCAACAAGTCCTGGGAAACTTCCACTCTACCCCAGAGTTGGAAGAGGGCTACCATAGTTCCCGTCCCAAAACCAAAGGAGCCGGGGAAGTACCGCCCTATCTCTCTGCTCAGCTGCCTGGCCAAGACGGCCGAGAGGATGGTACTAAGCCGGCTCCAATGGAAAATGGGACCCCCGCACGAACACCTCCACGGGTTCACAAGGGGCCTGGGCACAATCAGCAAGGGCCCAGCTGTGGTGGTATTCCTTGACCTGGAGAAGGCTTTTGAACTGGCAAGTCCGCTTGCCATTCAGGAAAGCCTGATCCAGAAGGGAATCAGAGGGAAGCTCTTGGCTTGGATAGGTGACTACTTCAGGAACAGGACTGCCAATGTCAAATTCCAGGGTCACCTATCGCAGCACATGCCGCTCGAAAATGGAACGCCACAGGGTGGGGTTCTCAGTCCAGCCCTATTTAACACTTTAATGTCCTGCATCCTCAACATAAACCTCCCAGTGGGGTGCAAGATTATCTCGTATGCAGACGAATTCGCTATCACCTCCACTGGACCACGCAGCCAGAATAAAGCCCAGCGTTGTCTATATCTCGTGTCAGAGGAGTGTTGTAGGACAGGATTAAAGATCTCTGCAGCCAAATCCAAAGCCATGGCTCTGAGACAGAGAGTTCGAGGCACAAGACTGAAAATCCAGGGAGTGGAATTAGAATGGGTCCAGGACTACCTATACCTTGGGGTAAGGATAGACCGGACCCTCTCCTTCCAGATGGAGGTCCAGTACCTGGTTGACCGAACCAAAGCATGAGAGCAATGACTGGGAGACGCATAGGGGCCAGACACAAAGTACTAAGATCATTCTATGTACATGCTGTTCGGCCCATTGTGGACTATGCCTCAGTCGCTCTAATTGCCGCAAAGAAAAAGCACACAGACAAATTAGAGACCCAGGATCATTCTGGGTGCCCCGAGGTGGACGAAGGTCCTCAACCTCCTGATGGAGGCAAACCTTCTCCCCCTGGACTCACGAATCGATCTAATGGCAACACAATTCCTGTCAAAGGTCATCCAGGCTCCCAGGAACACAAGCCTAAGACAAAAATTAGTCAGACGCCTCGAGCAAGACAACGAGCTCTTTGCAAACAACTCCTGGCTGTCTCACACAGCCAGGGTGTTGATACGCCATCAGCTCAAAGAACAGCTTCTTGCTAAGGGCATGGACTCCTCCCACCCCGACTTTGCCGAAGCCCCGCCGTGGGCACTGAGCCTGATAGAGTTCAACATAATGAGCCCGCCAATGAAAAAGAGCCTACACCCCATGCCTAGCCTAAAGGCAGAAGCCCACAGGGTCATTGCAGCCATCACACCTCCGGGTAGTAGAACATACTACACGGATGGATCGGTCGATCCCTTGAGCCACACTGCAGGCGCCGGCTTTGCAGCAAGGGACGCCACGCGATCCATGAGGGTAACAGATAACGCCTCCTCGCTACAGACAGAGGCAGTTGCAATCACGGGAGCCCTAGGCCACGCGTCCCTAAGGGAAGGACACGTGATCATACACACAGACTCCAGGGCAGCCATTGACCTTCTTCAGCACAGCTCACCCACAGACAACATCTACCTACTGACCACGATTCTCACAATGGCACAGAGAATTCTTGCTCAGGGTAGAAGAAGTATCATCAACTGGGTCCCAAGCCACATCGGCATCAGAGGGACCGAGTTTGCTGACAGACTAGCCGTCGCTGGCAGGGGTATGCCCCCAAATCCCATGACGATAAAACCGAGCCGAAAATTACTTATGGAGAAGTGTGCCTTGGTCGGTCGTACCTTCCTACGGCAGCTCCACAGAGAGGAAACGAGAACCTCCCCCTCGGCCAGCTGGTACTCAGACGCCACAGGCTATGAACCACTGGCACTCTCTGAAGTAAGCAACAGAGGTACCGAAGTCATTCTTCACAGAATGCGCCTAGGTTACCACTGTGCATGGCAGATTATCCCAACAATCGAACGCGATAAAAGGTGCTGCAAGCACTGCACTAGTGTGGCGAGCCGAACGCCACACTACTCCACTACTTAGAAAATTCCTGAGACAGGGACCGCCCACAACAGCCGCCGTGCTGGTAAAGAGGCTATGCGAAATGCTTACACCATGGCGGCAGGAGCGCCTGCTGGCAATCCCGCCGCCACGGTAAGCACCGACTGTCAGACAACTCAATGAGACAGCCGTAAAAAGCTGACACAGGCCGGGCCATATTTAGAAGGCCCGGGCGAAGCTAGAACTTCGCAAACCATAAAGAAGAAGAAGAGTTGATTGCAAACGTGTAATTTATTTAACCACCAAGAAAACCATAAAAGGCAAATAATAATGATAATGATGCTTCTTTAGCCTTTTTCTCTTGCATTTTCACAGTCATCTATGTACAGGTGTCCGCCGCTGTGGGGTGGCGAGGCCATCGTGAGGGACGGTGCCATTGTCGGCGGAGTTCGAAGGGCGGACCACAGCTTCGAGTGCGGGTGTCCGTTGGCTTCGGGGTACGTGGCGCATGCGAGGACCAACGCCCAGACTGCGCGCTCGCTCTTCCAGGTGTGTCTTGATGTGTATTAATTAATTGTTGATGGTTAGAACAAATAAATGTGTTAGACATCTAAGGCTATATATAAGTTTAGTTAATAAGTTAATAATTAGCCACTTAATTAGTACATTACTACGTGCATTCACCTCCAATGGAGGGGAATGCACGCAGGTGATCAGGCACTCTCAACCTGCGCGGTAGTTGTGGTTTTGCCGGTAAACGTTCTCTTGTACAAGGTCTAATCAGTTAATGAAGACTTTGCTGCGCCAATGTAAAAATTGGGTTTTCTCATTTTCTAATGTCAATATGGTGAACGCAAGAGCAGACTTGGTTTTGCTAACTAGTCGCTTAAAAGCTGGGTTACCATTTTGGAGGGGTTGTTGCGCTCGCTCTCGCTCTCTCTCTCTCTCTCTCTCTCTCTCTCTCTCTCTCTCTCTCTCTCTCTCTCTCTCTCTCTCTCTCTCTCTCTCTCTCTCTCTCTCATATGTGTGTGAGTGTGTGTGTGTGTGTGTGTGTGTGTGTGTGTGTGTGTGTGTGTGTGTGTGTGTATTTGTGTGTGTGTGTGTGTGTGTGTGTGTGTGTGTGTGTGTGTGTGTGTGTGTGTTTGTGTGTGTGTGTGTGTGTGTGTGTGTGTGTGTGTGTGTGTGTGTGTGTGTGTGTGTGTGTGTGTGTGTGTGTGTGTTTGTGTGTGTGTGTGTGTGTGTGTGTGTGTGTGTGTGTGTGTGTGTGTGTGTGTGTGTGTGTGTGTGTGTGTGTGCATGTGTGTGTGTTTAATTTTTTGTCTGAATTATACATATATTTTCAGACTAGTAGATGGGAAATAGAAAGAATGGGAGAACGTTTCCCTGCAGTCCTTCGAGAGTTTTAAGAAGTCTTCAGTAAGAATATTTCAGCATAAGAATCATTACTGACTACTAATTGCACTTCATTATTTGGGTGTGCGTGCATGTGCATGCATATCCATATATGTGAACTGATGTGTTCAGAAATAAGCTAGGTTATATGAATTTATATAAAAATACACCAACTCTTCAGCTGCCTTTATAAATAAAATATAAGCCTCACGCATTTGATTTCATTAAAGCCAAACTTCTACTGACGTCATCTGACTTATTGGTTAATTGGTTAATGGTTAAAAGCAAATAAATGTGCTAGACATCTAAGGTCATGTAGCACTATAGTAAATGGTAGTGACGGGTGGTTGAGTTAGTGATTAGTTGTCAAAGCTGGGCAAAGGAATTGATGAGTAAATGGGTTAAGGTCGGGTAAGGTAATGTAAAGGGGTTAGAGCAAGTGAAGGATGTATATGCATTTGAGGAATGAAAACAATTGTCAAAGCAGAAAGTGTGAGAAGCTGTGGGAGGGATCACGAAAAATCGGTCCCATTTGGCTGGGCTAAATAGAGTATTTAAGAATTTTGTAGAGATGGGGGTAGTAGAAGGACGGGGGCGTGTGGAAGAGGGAGTAGTGTTGAGGGAGGTAGTGTTATGGGGAGGTGGACAATAAGGTTGTAAGGTAGTAATAAGGGAGGATGGGGTAGTTGGGGCGTGTGGAAGAGGGAGTAGTGTTATGGGGAGGTGGACAATAAGGTTGTAAGGTAGTAATAAGGGAGGATGGGGTAGTTGATGAAGAAGGTTGTGGGGGTATAGTTGTTGAAGTTGAGCATGTTGGGGGAGTAGAAATGTCTCCTTGGGTGTTGATTAGGGTGGATACTGTACTAGTAGGCATTGAGGAGGGGATATTAGTTGTAGTGTTCAGAGCCGTGGTCAAAGGAGAGCCTGGGGTCAGGGAATCGGGCGAGTTTGAATTGGTGGAGCTATTTGATGAAGAGGCAAGCCTCATTGCCTCTAATAATGGTATGGTTAATGGTTAAAAGCAAAATAAATGTGCTATCTAATAATGGTATAAAATCTTCATTGTTGGCCATGGTAAGCCTGGAGTATGTTGGGGAGGGAAACGGTCCACCCCTCAGGGTCCCTTGAGGGGTAAGGGCTAGACAACTAAAGCAGGGGAATACCGTGCCCATGGCTCCCTCAGGCCGTTCAGGACTGGCACAAAGTCAGCCTTTCATCCTTTCAGCACGGCTCTCACACCTTAGGAAGTGGATAGTAGAAGGGGTTGGTGAAGGGACAGAAACGAAAAAGTAGGAGGGAAAAAAAAAGACCATGCAAAATTTGTTGAGTCGAAGGCTGAGTCCCAAGGTTGAGGAGTTCCCCAGCATTGGGTCCCAGTCTCCGCCTCCTAAGCCCCCCCACGACAACCTCGGGCAAGGGATTAGGGGGGAACTGACTTATTCAAATAGGTATACTAATTCTTGTCACATAATTTCTTGCCTATGTAAAATAATTCACACAACTGAAGTACAAGTCACATAAGAGGCAACAAATGCTCCATATATGATTGTAGAGGGAATCTTGCAGCAAATATATTTTTTGTAATAATGATTTTACTTTTGATAGTCGTTATTTGAAATCTTTGAATCAAAATAATGTTAACCTTGTGAATATAGTGTTATATCAATTAGCTATATAATTGTGAAACTGGTAAAAGGTGTAACTAATTCAGGATAATATACTAAAACTATATCTAAATGTTAAATTTATTTAAAGATATACATTTCCATGAGTTGAGAGGAAATAGAGGCATTTATTGGATGAGAAGACTTACAACTAGTAGAACATGCTGTCCATTTGGATCTATTTTGATAAAAACTGTTTCTTCTTTTCATTATGATAATCTATTAGACATCTATCTTTGTGAGCAATAAACAAACAGTTCTTAGGAGAAAATAACATGCTACCTTTACTCTTTATCTGTTAATAGTATATGGTATAAGGTTATTTTTTAGTGTAAAACATCATATTAACTTTACTTTTTTACCTAATAATGATAAAAACAACATTTAAAACATATATCCATATTGCATGATAGGAACAAAATAAAACCAAGTGATATGTAATAATGGAATACAGTGCCCCAATTCTTTACTTTCGACATATACACTAGATGGAACGAGCATGAAAAGCTAAGCATCATAATTCCTGCTTTATAAGCGTAATAAGTTACAGAGACTTCATTGCCCCAGTGAATCTTTTTGAGAAAATTCCATCTGGAAACCAATCACAGCCAGAGATCAGGCCCAGAGACTTACTGTATATTTATGTAATGAAATGATGTCTTCCTTGTTTGTTGTGTTCATGTGAAGTAATACATTAATTATTTTACTGTATAGGTAAGCCATCATTTCAGTACTTTCTACACTTCAAACTGACAAAAACATTATACACTCTGGTACCTAAAGGCCTAGTCAAAAGACTGGAAAACAGTCCTGAGGCTTGCCATGTTTTGTTCTCAAAGTCACTTTGACTAGCTAGAGACAGTAGGACTACATGCAGGTACTTCTCTTTGCCACTTAATTAAGAAACTGGTATAAAATATACATATTACCAAGTGCTGTGGCAGATGAGAATCCTACATATTTTATATGATCTTTTGATGAAGTATTTCTTCTCATTTGTTAAGCATTTTGATATACAGCTTGCTAGACTGCATATTCATAAAAATACCATATAAATCAACCTGCAGTTGTGGTTAAAGTGAAGTATTAGCTGAAATGAATTTAATATCATCATTTCCTTCATGTACAATGGCATGTGTATATCATTAATTAATATATCATTAGATACTATTTATGAAATTTAAGCAGTATTATGATATAGATAAGAGTATATTTTAAAAAATCATTCATCAAATCCACAGCCTGCACTAAACATAGTTCACTAGTTTGAACAAAAAACTTAACAGACAGTTGACACAAAGTGTGCTTTAATCAGCTGCTGAGAATAACTGGTCACATTTTAAAGGGCAGTAATTCTAATAAAAATACTTTACATATCCACCAACTATTTAAAGAAAAATATTATTAAGCCTCACAATTACACACATATAACCTATGTAGTAAATCAACCCTGAAAAAAACATACTCATTTAAGAACAATGATATTAATCAGGACAGAAGAAATGTAAAGATATGAGAGAAATATGGTTCCATGGATGATGGGGCTATTGAGGCACAGGTAAAGATATTTAGGGAGTTCTGTTTTTAAGTATAACTAATGAAAGACAATTAGTATGATTTGCACATTGAGAGTCAAATACAGAATATATCATCATATATAAAATCTAGGATATATTAGCTTCTATAAAATGTGGTGTACAACATCTTTTTGCAAGTATTAAATCTGGTTTGGGAACCACATTATAATCAACCCATTATATTTTAAGTTTCAAAAATTAGAGATAAGCACTGGACCATTAACAGCAAACCTGTGCCACTATATATCATAAAGCAATAAATGGACAAGATGTAATATATATATATATATATATATATATATATATATATATATATATATATATATATGACAAGATATTCTCAGTCCAATTATTTTCATCAGTACTTATACCATTCATCCTTAACAGAATACAGTATTTCTTGCCTACTATATATTACAAAATTATGAACTGTTGGGAAAAATGGATATAAGCTTCAATGTGAGTTACAATAACACTCCTAAAGGATGATGCACATTAGTATAGTAAAACTGAGAGGATTTCACATACTATATACCACCCTTCTCCAAATCAAAATATAAGTAAATATTTTGTTGTCATCATTGTGGAAAATATTGATAAATTTCAATAAACATGCAACCAGGATATAAGAGGAATACTGCAAGAACTAAGCAATATCATTCACATTTCTTTTTCAATATTCTATGAATCATGAAAGAATCCAGATATCAAGAGGAATCTGTCCTTATTACTACATATATTTATTTTTTACCTTTTTCATGCTTTTTAGTTTACTAATTACATGAGATAACACCTTTTATTAACCTGGTATAACTTTACTTCACAATAAATAATACTTGTGTCACAAATGTAAGTGATTTCTATTCATAAATATATCAACAATACATATAGCAAACTCAGGTTTTAATTATATACCTGACTTCACATTTTTCTCTTTTTTTGATTATGCTATTTCATTCATATATCATATTCATGGATCATACAAGACTAGTGAATGTATATTTACCAACAAATAATTCAACATATCATTTGAGACATGACAGTTGGACTAACTCCTTTTAAGCTTCTTATGTCACATGTGTGGCATTTACCAACGTTGTGACAAGCACAAGAATAGCATGCAATCAGAAACTAGATTTGAGATATTTGCTGCCATAAACCCTTGATCACCTTATTTATAATTCCTATACAGAGTTCTAGACCATAGGGAACATTGCACCTGGGTGTGTCTGGGGAGCCTGTGTGTGTGTTTGGCACTTGATAAGGTCTATTTCTTAGATATTTCATTCAATTTATAATCTCCTGGTCCCTTCACAATGCAGTGAAAATACCAGGTTATGAAGTATTAACTAAAATTGAAGTAAAAATGTTCAGTGATTAAAAAAAAAAGGGGGGAGGGGAAGCTCAATATCAACTGAAACCCAACATTTACTTAGTAACTAGAACAATGATTTAAAGCACACATATATATTGTATTTCATACCTCCTCTTGTGAATATAGATCATCATACTTCTAACTGGTGCCATGGAACCTATGTACAGATACTACATTGTTTACATGATAATTAGCTTATACATTTTTGATGCAATAAATACCCTGACAGAGTGATTATTCTACAGCATTCAATCTAGTTACATTGTGCAGGTCAGAAGATGCTCACATTCTCAGAAGCCATGCAAAGGAGCCAGATTGTGTTATACTGTCTAGGTAAATGTTGAAGATTCACAGAAGATTTACAACCCAACACACAATATCCCTATGCAGCTTTACAACATCAATCTCTTTCATTTGATATCAGAGCACAAACAGCAAGTATTTTCTGACTACATATAGATAGATAGATAGAAAGATAGATAGATAG